>NC_058501.1:7272727-7575757 GCF_020382885.2 Scatophagus argus
AAATCTAGCGTTTGTATGCAACAAAAAAAGTGGCTTGGACTGAGTCACACAGCACTGTTCCAGCCAGTCAGCAACAGGTGCCATTTGTGCTCATGCATGTTGTCAAGGAGGAGAGATAGCACGACCTTGCTGTGAACATTTAGCTTGCTTTGCAGTTCTATAGCTGTTGTTGTGGTGTTAGCTATAGCAGCAGGAGAGCAGAGCCTCTGAAGGAGGGAGGCAGCGAGGGGGGTATTTGTTTGGCTGAGTTCAGACGTCATCAGTGCTTCTCCAGAATCACTCACCCCAACCTTTTAAATATCAACAAATTTCTGAGATGTCAACGACTACCCAAAATTTACAAAGCAATTTCTTAGATGTTGTATTTGACTGCATTACAAAACTGTGGCTTGTTGGTAACAAAATGATTTTTATGTTTCAGTTGAAGTTAAAAGCAACTTCTTCATTAATGGCTCTGTACCTTTTCGATCAGACCTCAGATCTGTGGAACAAAAGGCATAGTGTTGCTATTGGGGATGTGCATGAATGCAAGCTCATACGGAGGAAGGAGATAACCGCGAAACAAGTCGATCACACCTGGAAATCAATGACAGTTGCACAGTATGTAAACCTTTTATATAATTTATCCAACACTTCCACTCCACTTCCACTCCCACTCATGTTGTTGTTAAGAAACACTTGTTTGTTTTGCATTAATGGTTCCCCAACTTTTTTTCTTAGACCATTGCAACCATTCTTAGGAATTTTACTGTCATGGCACTACACAGATGTTTAAGTTTTATATTTCAGTATATAGTTAAATAATAGAATCACTTAGAATAAAAGCCAATAGGGACTCTGCAGACTTACAGATAAATACCTAACATAAAATAGACAGTGAAATAGATACAAAAAATGTGCTAATATGTTAAATGCATTTCTTTCATTTTTTTCCAAATTAAAATGAGCTAAATGATGTGCAAGGACAATAAAGGTTTCAGGTATTTTAATGGGACATGAACCTGCGGTTGGTGTAACCTGCTGATCTCACTCCACAGATGACTTCATACTTCATCACTCCATCACTGGTCTGACAGTCACTATTCTCCTAGTTGCTGAGTCTTAAAGTTCTGAGCCAGTAAAGCTTGTTGTGTTACTGTGGCATCCGGCAATCATGAGTTGTCACAATATATCTTGAAAGGAGTTTTTAATACTGTAATTTGAGGATTTAGTATTTTCCTTCTCTTTTGATCTGTAAAAAACATGATGTAAAGCTTAGTTAATAAAAAAATGTTCTGTCAGCGTGTGCTCTTGTCAGTAGATGAGAGTCAGAGAGGGGAGATTATCAACTAGTTAGTTGTTTTGTGGATGCTGTTGTTCCCTTGGACAGTTTAAAATATAAATATGCAAATATTTAATACTTTAGCATCTGTTAATAAGCCTTGCGCAGCCTCCCAAGGTAAAGTCTGAGAAACACTTGATTTGTTTATGAGAGGTGAGGGGTAAAGGGGCGTGCAGCCCAAAAATGCAAAATTAATATTTGGTGTGCAGGATGCTACAAATAAGTTAATATATGGGAAACCATGACACTGATGTGATATGTCTTTTGGACTGCCCTGCCCGTGGCACAGCCACTGCTCTGGATGTTTCATGCTGACTCTGTTGTTTTAGTTTGCAGAGAGTACTGGGCCTAATTTCATTGGATGGTGTTTTAAACCCAAACCATGTGAACGGCAAACACATCGTTCACAACGTGTTCAACGTTAACAAGACGGGCATAGTGGTATTGGAGAATAAAGCAGGTATGCATCTATTCACAGATCAACAATCATTTAGCTGCATCTCACAAGAATACTATGACTTACCCACTGTATCTCTTTTTGCAACTCCAGAGGACATGCCATATTGGGTGGTCTCAGCAATGAAATGCCTTGCCAATTGTAAGTTTACATACTCTGGCTGCTTTAAAAATGTTCTTTAAGACGTTACCATCTGTTTTGGAACTGCAGTGGGTACAAGTACCCGAAGGACATTACTGAAATCTCTAAAATGGCTGAAGACTCCAGTCATTAAATTGAAATTTTTCACTAATGATAATTTTGAGAATAGGTGCCATATTTTCCAGATGGCTAATAACTCACTTTAGGCATGTGTGTGTACCAACGCATATTTATGCACATATAACATAAAATACCACTTTGCATGCTTATATGCATGTGTTCAATGTTAACCAGGATTTACTGAATACTTCTTAAGGTTACATATTCTTAATAACACACTAAAACCGGTTCTCTTTCTCAGGGCCTAACGGCAATGAAAGCAAGCAGCCAGTCTACCCAGGTTTCGAGAGGGATGTTCTAAGAACAGTAGGAGATTACTTTCAGAGGCTGAAAGAACCCCTGCTGACTTTCCATCTATATGAAGTCTTTGTCAACATTCTCGGTGAGTGGATCCACCACTGATATTAGTGCACTGATAGATAAACAGCTGCGCAGGTGCTGTTCATTTCATGTAGCCTGCATGTTTGCCCTCAAAAGCAGGACTGTTCCCTTCTCATTTCTCTGCAGGCCTGCTGCAGGAGCAGGAGGTAGCCGCTGAGGCTCTTCAAGTCAGCTGTCTATTACTGCCGCCACCCAACCGAAGACGCCTCCAGCTTTTATTGCGCCTCATGGCCCGGGTGTGCCAGAATCCCTACCTGCCTCCCCTCAATGACTCCATAACGACGCGCACACTGGTACGCATTTAGAACAGTTATTTGCTACTTATCTTTCTACTACTTCTTTGACTGAAATCAGAAAAGACTAGGATTGTTCTGAAATCTTACAAATCAGCATGATAATTTAAGAACATAGTGTAATAAACAAACAATATAATACAAATATGATAGTCCTGCAATTAACACTTAATTAACTTAACACAACAATACACACGTATTAGAAGCAAGTTGAAAAATTTTATGTCACACTCGCATTATATTATTGCATTGCATCCTTATTTTGTGTCCACAGTTAGTTGTTTTTCAACCCTCATTGTGTCGCACCTCATAGGCACTACATACCTACTGGTCACAACAGCCCCAGGCTCACACTCTTCTCTCCACAGAATCATGACACAGTAGAAAATGCTAGAAAATCCTGTAGGGGCACACCCCTCCAAGATACGTTATAAAACATGTACAAAGCAAAAGGTAGGCAGCTCTGTTGTGATACATTTTATTTTATAGCTTGTATATGATGCAATGTATACTCAACTCAGACTATATAAAGTGTGCATTTAAGATGATCTTTGGTTCAAAACGGCCTGTGACATTCACAAAAATGTTTCCTGGTTTGTAGACTCATCATTTTTATCTATTTGACAGTTACTGCTAATCACAATGTGTACTCTTTTGAAATGTAATCTAATATTTTTATTTCACTTCTTGTCCATTTCCTTGCGCTCTCTGTGCAGATGGTGCAGATGTTTTCACACTGCGTCCTGGGTTCAGTCGATGAGATGGACTTGGATGAGCTGCTAGCCACCAAACTGGTGACCTTCATGATGGAGCACCACAACACCATCTTCCAAGTCCCTTCCAAGCTGCGCCGGCAGGTTGAGGAGCACCTGTCCCACTTCAAAAGAGTTCAGGTCAGCCCACTTTCTGGAGTTCCAGTCTATGAATGAATGAATAAATGAATTGATGAGCAGGGACATTGTGCCTGAAGAGATCTGTGCAGGCTGTCTGGTCCCACTGCTTTTCGCACCACAGTCACTTGCACCCGCTATGCGCCACATCTGCTCCCTTCCACAGTCCGTGTGTACCAAGCTGTATCTGGACATAATATGTGAAGACGGTGTGCCAGATTGGTTCCATAATCTTGCCAAGCACAAAATGTGGAAACGTGGTGCAGTAGTTGGTAAATTTAGACTAAAATTAAAGCCATCTAAAATTTGGAAATTACATGCATTGTTATGTTAATGTGAGTGGAAAGCACTTTGAGAAAGCAGCTTGAGGCTCTCGAAGACGCTGCATTTAGTTTTGGGTTTAGAGTTCCATCTGGCAAAATTATCTCTTGGCATTTGCCGCTGCATAGTGATGACCATTGGAAATCAAATCCAAGATATGAAAATAGGAGAGGCTCTAGTCGTTGAGACAGTTGCAAAGAAATAAATTTAAACATCAGTAGTAATACATGAAAGCGTAACCCAACAGTAATTGTGTTCAAGCTTTTCTGTAAAGAAAAAAGAAAGGGATGTGGGTCATTTTCCATCCAGCACAGGGTATGCAGATTTTCAGTAGAAATCATGTCGTGCAGTGATCAGAATCGTCACATGAGCAGGCAGCGATGGGATTACACATCAGCAGGTGGGGGCGGTAATGTTTGGAAGTCCTGCTGGAACGTTTGGGTGTGAGATTGAAAACACTTCCATTTTATTCTGTGAGCTTGGACAGTCATCATGTGACATTGCTTGGTCAGAAAGATAACAGACAGACACAGTGACACCGTTTTTGTGCCTGTCCTTTTGTTTGACGTCATAGAGCGGATTTTTATGTTATCTCTGCATGCACAGTCGGTTCATATTGATGCGTGCACGTGTTTTCTTTTGGCAAGCACATCTGAAAATGTCGAACACAGACTGTATTGACTGTATGTGTTCTACATTGTTTGGCCTGCAACTGTAGGCCTAATTGATTTTTATCTTTTAGTTCAACAATAGATTGCCCATCTCACTCTGTGAATTGGACTGAAACATGATTTCATTTTAAAATTCTTTCTGTTTCCGAGTCATAATATTTCTCCTATTTAAACTGTTCAGGGGAACATGTAGGCATAACCAGCCACTCACTTTGTAGTGTTAAAGAACATTTACGCAGAAGGTCAATTCTAAACCCCTGTACAATAGTGGACGAGTGTCTCTTTCTTTTTATTAATAGGGGCCTGGTGCAGACTTAACCAACAGATGTAGCTAGTGAGCTTTCTAACAATTTTGAGTTGTCCTGCTATAACTGAAGTATAAAACATTTTAGAAATCAGGTCTGGGATGCTATGCTTACCTTCCAATTCAATACTAATCCACCAAATCAATCATCATTCTGTGTGCCAAATCATTCATTATTGTCATTTTGTTGAACTGAGGACTTGTGATAGGGCTTTGTCAAAAACACCTTATTTTACAATAATAACAACAATAAAGAAATTCTAAATATCATCCACTCTCTAATTACTAATATTAACAAGCAGTGCAGAGATCCGGAATACCGTAGATTCACACCAGTCTGTTACTAAATATGTACACTAATTCAGCATTCCCTTTGGGTCTTCCATCAGATCAAATATGCAGGATCAGATACAGACTTCAGCACATCTCCAGCTTTTTGTAAACAGATCCACAGGGTGGAATCTGAGGGGCAGAAAGTGATAGGAACCCAGACCCCCCTGCATGAGCTGCTGGAAGGCCTGATTGCAGACAAAGAACTTCCTGCCAAAGACAAGAGGAAAAGACTTAAACAGGTAAGGCTGAGCTAGTCGGAAAGAAGGCGTGTTAAAAGAGAAATGTTAAATGTAGATTGGGTAGGAGGTGTCTCTTTGTCTTGATGGGCAGTTCCTGTGCAGCAAAATGAGACTGCTTATGAGTAATGTGCCTTAACTGTATGCCTGAGCCATTTATATTGACGAATGTGCTTGTGTGTTTACAGCCTTGTGTTTTTGACCATACGGTGTAGAGTAATGATACATATCCCGCTCTTTTCAGTTCCAGAGGTCGTACCCAGAAGTCTACCACAAACGATTTCCCACAGATGAAAGCAAAGCTACTGTCATATCAGATAAAGCCCCACGATTTAAACCTCCTCTCATGTTCCTAAACCTGAAGAAACCCTTTCAGCCCTTTCAGAGGAGCTGGAGTTTTCGGGCATGATCTGCTAACACTGATTCATCTGCACTTCAGGCTGTATGCACAACTTGATTTTGGTCACATGTGGTCAACCACCTTTTAATTTCGTTTCATTTAATGTTTAATTTGTAGCACTGTTAAACTAAGATTACAATTTAAAGGGTCAGTTTACAAATATAATAAAAACAATAATGATAATTGCCATTCACATTCCTGCTGACTCCTCTAGCCAGATAGCTTGATTTAGCTGACAAGCAACAACAGCAACTATTTACGAACTTTGGATTAGATTAGATTCAACTTTATTGTCGTTACACATGTACAAGTATGAGGCAATGAAATGCAGTACTGAAAACTACAAACCATGCGAGTGGATGGTTGAGCTGACCCTTTAAGAAATACATTTTTACTTATTGTGTTGCTAGGAAACTTGAACAATTTATAGAAAACAATGATCCACTAACACTGAGAGAACCACTTATGTTTCTTAAAATGAGCTCTTATACTTGTGTATTGGTACACTTTTATGCCTCTGCAATGGCGACAGCGGCCTTATGTTTTCAGGTTGTCCTTCTGTCCGTGCATCCTGTTCTTGTTTCCGTGTTATCTCAGGTACGCCTTGAGGAAATTCCTACGATTTCTACTTTAAATTTGGCCAAAGGTTACAGTGAACTCACAAAACGTGTTTTTGGCCATAACTCAAGAATCCATACACTAATTATGACTAAATTTCACCCAAATGTCTAATAGGATAAAATAATGAAATGATGACATTTTATATCCAAAAGGTCAACTTCACTGTGACATCCTAGTGTTCTGCACTGTTCTGTCCATTATTCAGCACCATAACTCAGGAACAGAAGGGGAGATTGTTACCATATTTCACATTTGGTCAGATAATGAAATGCTGACGCTAATTTTGGGTGTCCACCTTGAAACTCTGCTGATTGTATAGATCTTCTGTGCTGCCGGGTTCAAGGTGTTTGTGAAGCATCCACATTTTAGGACTTGTAGCAGCTTTTATGGGCAAACATGTAACCACACACAAGCAATTTGACTCTTTGTTTTTGTTCCTCTCAGTGAACTTACACACTAATAGACCTTCAGCAGCAGTCCACCACCAGCTCACTGGGTTCACTTTTATTGAGCTTCAGGTGATTGTTGTTGCACCATGTGTTGTCTTTATCAGTGCTCTGTAAAAATAGTCTTTAATGGAAGACAGAGTGTTTCTCACTGGAAATCATTTTATTTTATTTAATTCCTTCAAAGTCTTCCCCACGTGTGGTTCTGGACAGATGTGGATGTAAACTACAATTTTACTGGTTGGCAGGGGCATATAGCCACAAGGTACTTATACTAGTTCTAAGATACTGTATGTTAGAAAGCTCTGACAAGCAGGGATGGTAGTTGATTGACATTACCATTCTTGGACCGAATTGGGTGAAATGCATTTCAAAAGTATTAATAGGTTATTAGGTGTTAACATTATAATTTGTGAAAAGTTAATGATCAAAACACATACCCCGAAAGCATTTATACTGATATGTATTTTTGTACTGTAGCTCTGCTCTAAATTCAGATACATTTCTTCAAAGAGATTCTATCATTTCATGAGCTTGACTCTTGTAATGCAAAGATGCATTTCATTTTCATGGTCACTGTTTGATGTAGACTGGTCATTATGATGTTGAATCGAGGCAACTGTGCCTCATCTGAAATCAGCCTATGAACATATCAAGGGTTTGCTGAGAAAGGGAGTGTATGTGATGTGAGCAGCTCTCGAGGAACTTCAGCTGGTAATTGCTAGTTTTGAACTACAAATAAATTAGAAATGAACAAACATGTCAAGAGCCTGAGTGAAAATAGTACATTAAAGTTGTTTGACAGCATGTCTTTTTTTTTAATTTTGATATGCAGTACCTAATCTCAGAAAAAGGGAAGAAGAGGCAAATGCAAACATTTTGCATGCTATAAAGTGTTACAACCCTTTCTCTCTAAACCCTCCATTCACCTTGCTTGATGGGTCCTACTGTATGTGCACTCTTAAAACAACTCATTTCATGTGTTGATTTACTGGTTTTATTCTGTAAATAGGAACTGTTTTATTAATTGGTACTTATTTCAGTGTCTCAAATTCTCTTCTCATTGTTTTCACTGTAGATTGTCATTTTCTGTTACTTCTTGCTTTGTGATGTTGATTGAGATGTTCTTTACTTAAGATGAGACATGAAACTGTTTATTTTTATTGATTTGTCTATATTGACTCCCTTACATGCTGTTGAACAAATAATGCTGGAATAACTGTTACACTTGAATTGCTGCTCTGTGCTGGAAAAAATTCAATGGGATGAAAGTGAATTCATCTAGATGCTGATTTTTCTATAAAAGCTCTAATTGCCAAGTGTGACTGACTTGTTGACATCTTTTTTGATGTAATAACTGTCTTTATAAATTACAGATGATAAGATATGTTGCACAGGGTGCGTTGTCATGGTGTAACACAAACATGAACATGAACAAGCAAAATGCAGCTTGCCGTGTGGGACTGGAAACTGAATAAGGGCAAATTCTGCTGTGCGTCATCACTTAGTGCTGCAAGAACATAACATAACATAACATTCCCAGTCTGTAAAGCACATTCTGTTGTCAGCATGTTCATAAGAACTCATGGTTTTAATAATTACTTATGGTATATGCACACACTTTGTCCAATTCCTGATATTGGATACTTACAAAGTACTTCAGGTGAAACTGTCTATTTACACACTGAAACTCATTGTTAAGGTCTTAAGGCTTTCCTGACTCTATTTGAGGTGTGTGTGGTCAACCTGACGGAAACGATACACAAAAGTATAAAAACAAAAAAACATGCAATTTGCTGTTGCCAGCAAGTGGCGCTATGAGAATAACCAAATATTTGCATGTAAGTGCTTCAGGTTTAAACTCTTAAGCACCACCACGGACACACTTCTCAAGTTCTGAAGAAGCCTCACAGGCATTACACAAGCCTACCAAATTTTGTCCATCTGGGTGAAACATACGAGTTTTGTAGGGGGCCCCTGGAGTCATTTTGCCACGGCCATTACAGAAATATCAACACCGAGCGTAGCCCTGCAGTGCCTCATCTTCACCACAGGATGCCAACTGTGACACAAGCTGCAAGCAGCCTACACTGCCTGTCTGAACTGACTTTGCAGGCTATCACACAAACGATCACACCCCTTTCACTATTTAGGATGGCAATGACTGTTCCAGGTATAAGGCGAACCCTCAGATGTTACCAGAGAAACAGAGTTATGTACTTGTTTATATTTTGTTTACAGAACTCATGAAAAATTAATGGTCTGTGTTTCTTCAGTGAGTGACTATGGTATATGCAGGATAATGCCCTGTAAGGTGTCCTGTCCTGGCTTCCACCTCTGCTTCTGTGTTGTCCATGATTTCCAGATAATGCACACCTCATCACGCATGATCCCTTATATAATAAATGACAAGTACAATGGAACAGGAAAATACACTGAATATGTTTTTTTTGTATATTTAATAGAAAATATTTTTCTTTCCTTAACAAAAGCAATGCGTTTTCCCAGACAGATACTTGAGAATAAGAATTTCAGTTTTAGACATGACCCTGTCTGCCTTAGCGGACCCTTCTCTTTTTTTTTTTGCTGTACGCACACATGAAAAAGCTTTTGACTGATGTTAATTCATATGACAACAGAGAATAAATTAGTCTCCAGGGCCACTGTGAGATGTTTTGCTGGTGTGTGACACCGCAAAAGAGATGCAAGTCAGCAGCTGACACCTGCATGATTTCACAAGGAAACATCCCACACAGTAAACACTGGCTCGTACATGGAGGTGGAGAGAAAACTTCAGTGTCCCACACAGCTTCTGACCCTAGTGATTCACAGTGTTGAAGCCTGTGTGTTTAAAATTGTGAACACTCTGTCGAATTATTCTGATGGCACAACAACTTTGTGTTTATTACAAATTAGACAACGCCGGTGAAAATCTGTCACTGACCTCTTCGAATGGGGAGGATTACCACAGTGTGTGGAGATTTTTAAATTCTGCATTAAATGTCAAAGCAGGATGAAAGCAAGTGTTTTACAGAACAGGTAGTTTTTATCTTCACCAAGACAGCTGTTTACACAGGCTGTGAAGCATAATTTTAGGCTTCAGATCTGTTTTCTTGTGTTGAGTTTGTGTACGGGCTGTCAAAATGCAAGGTGACTCACACAGCTGCAGCTCTGGGACTATACTTGTACACAGTAGTGCTCTGAACTAATCTCATGTCAATTGTCAACTATTTTGACATGCTCACAATGTTGATAACATACAACATTGTTGGCTTCACCTGTGGCAACCATGCATGTCTGTACATCTGGTGGGTGTGGAGATATCTCGTAAGATAACACAAAATATGAACTGGGTAGTGGCATGACATGGTCAGCGTATCACCAAACTTGGATTAATCCTCTCTGGACTGTGAAAACACTGAAACAAAAATGCCATTCTCACAGTGATGCTGCAGGAAAAGTCAGGAGATCCTGTAAGTTATGTAGGATTCATTAGAAACCATGAATATCTGTTCCAGATTCCATGCCTTCCAACAGTTGTTGAGACATTTTAGTCTCAGCCACAGCCATCGTGACTCTAGGCTTGTTGATCCACGTAAAAGTGCTCCCTGCATGTAATACATGATTCAATTAGCAGAGAGCAGAAAATATTTTGCAGTGTTTCTTGCTTGAAATCCGACAGCGTTGTGTTTCTACAGTCTTGCTTTGTCCTAAACCCTTGAGATTATCGAGCAACTTTTTCTCAGTTTGTAATTTGTTTTAACTTACACAACTTAACTCACTCTGGAATTCTATGATATCTGCCCTTCAAATTAAATTTGTATCAGTTCGCAGTCCTTGCAGTTACCTGATAAGAAAAACGTCAACTATAATTTGAGTGTGAACACACCATTAGGTGTCATTATCATCAACAACATCAAGCAACACTGTGCAATGTGCATGTGATATTAATGAGAGTCCTAAGTCTGAGGAGGAAGATGCACCAGTGACCCCCTGACCACATTCAGACATACCTCAGATAACCTGGAATCTTGTGCTATCATCTACTGATTGCAGCTACCACTTAAAGAGGTCTTAGGTTAGTAGCAGTCTATGACTCCCTGGAAGTTATCATCGTGATGTTAATGAATCAAGGATCAAGGGTCTTTATTGTCATTATGCAAGCGTAGCGAAATTTTATAGAGATTCTCGACTTAAAGGCACGCGTAATAAATAGCAGAAATACTTAAAAAACACTTAATAAAAATATAAAGGATATAAAACACAAGGCTAAATAGCTAGATAAAGTGCACTTAGTGCCAGTCTATGGTATGCTGTGAGTGTTTGATGTGGTAATTTGAAAAAAAAGGTGAAATGACCCTAATGAATGGTGGTTTGGAGAGGTCTGTGGTCATTATGCTTAAGTTATTATCAGAGCATTAATATTCCAGGCTGTGAACCTGCAGCAGGAGGTCCATTCAAAGTGATTGGGAGTAGCTGATTTCTCAGCAGTGGAGTGAAGGAGAGGACATTAACTCCATCATCAGGGACCTCTTCAGCCTTTGTAGCCATGAAGACAAAAGCAGACCTGAATAGAAAGCAGCCAATTTGCTGCCATGCATCATAATTGTATAGCTGGCATTAGGTGCAACCTTAAACCCAGGGTCATTCAGCATTTCTGATCTGTAAGTCCTGCAAATTAAGTCAAAGTGACAGCCAACCCAGAATACTTGTCTCCGTGTTGTGGCTTAAAGCCAGGCTCTCGTCCTTGCTGTATGTGATTTGTTCTCCCATAATGTTCATGTATGTGTTCTTTATATTCTACAGCTTACACTCACAGATACAGAACAGAGTGCAAATAGGATCATTTCACATTCATTTTCTCCAGTTCTGTCAAGGTTTGCCCATACAACATTTTTTGATATTATTTGGAGTTAGTGAGTCAGCCCATGCCCTCTGGTTGGGAAAGCGCATGCTGTTTCACTAATGCATTTTCTGGGAATAGACATGTAGCTTTGGTAACTGTTTTTCCACTCTGGACTTGAAAGGAATGCAACACGAGGAGAAACAAAATGCTCTTGTATGTGTAATATTTTCCCACTCTCATGTGCAAAAGAGTTAAGAAATTATTGTTTGGTAGCTTCCCACACTAATTTGTTGGATTAACTTTACTGCCAATGCACTTATCCTAAATTGAGAAAAATATTATTTTAATTGATTCAGACTTTTTTTTTACATGCTGTTCACTAACTATGTCTCCACTAATCATGCATGAGTCATAATTACAAGAGCACAAACATTCACAGCATGATGTTCACCTGCTCTGCGGAGAAACAGTTTGAATGAGTGTTACCGTGTTAGTCGTGTGCAGATACTTAAGCAAAGACAAAACGGGCAGAGAAGTGCATACAGTTTATTAGGGATTAGGAAGGGAATAAATCAATTTTGAATCACTCACAGCTTGTCTTTCATTTACCAGATTGTGCAAGTGCATACATTCTTGAAGCTAATATGTGACTGTCAAAAAAGTAAATGCATGCATTAAATCAGAAATGTTTCAGGGAATTAATGAAGACTTATATGCATCATAATGAATTATTGGAAAGGTTAAATGCAGAAGTATACACACTTGTCAATGACGGGTGACCTTTTCAGTCCAGTTCTCTGTTTTGATATTGTATCTCCAGTCTGCATCGTTGCTCATTCAAGCCAAACATAAAGCCATTCTCGCTCCACCTTCTATTAGATAACAGCCAATTTGGAGGAAATGAGGCTGCACTGTCTGTACATGGGTCGAGTCTGAGTGAGTGAGTGAGTGAGTGAGTGAGTAATCTTTAAGTGTCGTGGCTCTTCCAGTCGAGTGTTTTTCTGCTGCATGCATTGAGAGTGCTTTTTGTTTCTTGGCCTTTTGTGCTGTAAAAAAAACAGTGTGAGTGCCGCAAAGCTTTTGTGCTGATCTCAAGGTGTGATCGTACACTTAAAAGCAACATATCCTTTCTTCAACATGAGATGAGCTAAAGCGTTACTCCCATATTCTTCCTGATTGTGTTTCTTTAATCAAAGGAGAATTAGTTCATTAGTTTGCTGTGAAAGGGCAGTTATGAACCATTATCCCTCTCCATCACTCACACCATAGCTGTGCTACCTCCAGGTGAAATCAGCTTCATTAATCCCAAGCTCCAGAAGCAATTTTCCCCTGATACTTCATACTTTCTGACACACTTTGAAGTTTGTCTTTTGTGTTGTGTTGGGTTGTGTTGTGTGTGTGTGTGTTCCTCAGAAGCAGAGAAGGTCTAAAGAGAAAAGGAATTGAAAAAAGGAAAGTATGAATGCCACTGACGTCTGTTTGATTCATACTCATTTTGGGCGGCTTTCTGTCAGTCTTTGGTGATCATAGAAAGTATCATCAGTAAACAACTGATTGCACACAGACACAGAAAGAGCTTCTGTGGAAGTAATTCAACATCAAGCTCATGATGAGGAGGCATCCACTGAATCCGTCATCATCGCTGTGTAATGATACAAACGAAAATGTATTCTGGAAGAGGAATTTTTTCTCGTTTCATTGTATATTTATCAGGAAACCAGGTTAGTGTCAGGCAGTCTGGCAATCAGAAAGAACTGTGGTGAATAATAATGAACTGAATACATAAAAAAATATGTGACCATACATACCACCAAGACTTGGCCGGCAGAGTTGTGCCTTGCATTACATTTGCCCAGCACTCGCTCTCAGTGTTTGATCACCCATTGGCACATATCACATGAGTGTTTGTTTTCTCAATGTCTAAAGCACACAAATAAAGAGTAGATGACTGAGCAACACTGTCAGATCTTTAGATAGTTTGACATAAAATGATTGGATTTATTACTTGTCCAAGTACACACAACTGGATGTGAGGAAGCAAGTGTGTACAAGAAAATGTGTGCTGGTGCAGCTTTAAGTCGACCACTGAGATTAGAGGTGTGACAGTATCGATTTATTTCGTACTGCAGTGAAAAAACAATGTATCCCTGCAGTTTGGAGTAATTTGTGGTCAATCAAAGGCTGTGTTTCTGACTGGGAATGTGTGTGACAGCTCTGATCTCAAATGGAAAAAAAAACATCTGTGCTGTGGTGCCAGAGATAATGGGTGGCAACATTACCCACAACGCAACACAGACAGCTTGGTCAAAGGTGTGTGTCGTGCTAGATGCTGTTAATATAGCCTCGTGCAGCTAGCCTCAAGCCAATGTGGGGTGTCGTCTATGAGATCACTTCTTTCCAGCTCCACAGACATATCATTTCAGACTTTATGCCAACTGAATCCTCAAAATATTTTGTACCTTGGCCAATCATGCATAATTAATCTTCCAGTATCTGGTAAAATGAAACCCATGACATTGGCCTACCTTTGTGTCTGACTGCTGCACCATTTGTTGTTTTGAATCTTATTCAGTGTTCAGTGGTTTGTGTTAGTCTAGCAGTTCTCTTACCTAGATACAGTTATGCTAAGATCCTGAGTAAAATCAATCCATGTAGACTCAATGAGTAACACATCACTTGTTACAGCCTACCTAGTTAACAGTAACTTAGCATCAATAACTTGGCAGAATGTCATTAGTTTTACATATTTTTGCTCATAAACCTAAAGTACTGGATAAATTGTAATTTTGACCTGATGATGGTGTAAGGTGAAAATTTAGCGTAGAGTAGAGTAGAAAACAGAAAAGAGAAAAAGAGAAAAGCAGTGTAAAACTAAGTAAAACAGAATCAGCTTTATTGACAGTATATATATTTTTACATACACACACTGAATTCGTCTTCTTTTGACCCAT
The DNA here is from genome assembly GCF_020382885.2 of Scatophagus argus. Classification (NCBI taxonomy): domain Eukaryota; kingdom Metazoa; phylum Chordata; class Actinopteri; family Scatophagidae; genus Scatophagus; species Scatophagus argus. Next base: position 7,287,460 of record NC_058501.1, read on the forward strand.
CCTTAGTTGAACACACACATGCAACACCCGGCAAATTACATGCAGTGAAACACACACAGGAGCAGTGGGCAGCATCAAGCGCCCGGGGAGCATATTAGGGGATTAAGTGCCTTGCTGAAGGGCACGTCAGCCGGCTAATGGAGGGGGGGGGGCATTTTTCGCATTAATCACTCCACCACACCCAAATTTTTCCTGCCCGTCCGGTGGGGGAATCGAACCGGTGACCTTCCGATCACAAGCCGCTTCTCCAACCTCTAGGCCACAGCTTGAATAGAATAGAGCTTTAGTGTCCCCGATGGACAATTTGACTTTGTCAACTTTGAGCAAACCAAAGCTGTTCAGCTGACATGGCTTAAAGTGTTTGCTGTTTGAATGGCAGCACTACTACTGTGGCATTAATACTTCACAAATACCTTTATAATGAATTAGAAATTTTAATAAAAGTCTTTGTTTTACATTAGCTCAGAAGTAATTACCATTGATCATACTACCACAGTGTGACCTCTTAAAAACAATGTGGTTTCATTCTCTACAATTATCAACGGATGTAACTGCATCTGATTCTCTAAGGACAAGAGTTTAGTTCTGGTTTGTGCTCTGGGCAGCTGACCAATCATGTTTGAGTGTGCTTGTGCAGGTACTTCATGTGGAGAGCAAAAAAAGTGGAATGCATTTGCTAAAATGCAATCTCAGAACCCAATAATTCATATTTTCTATTAGTCATTCATATCCAGATATCTATTTTTAGTAATTAGTCAAAACGTCGTCTCCTAAATCGTCATTCCTAAGGTTGTTAACTGGACTAAACAGCAGCCGGCACATGAAACAGGGAGTTTTAGCTCGTACACCCAAAACATTGGTTGTTGATCCCAGAGTCTAAATCGGGTAACAGTTGTCTGAAGCTCAGCATTCTTAATAATTGTTAAAATCACAACAGTACCCCATTCATTAAAAAATATTCTTGGCCTGTGATTTTTTTTTCCCTCAACCAGTCCCTGGCATGGGGTATGGAAACATGTGAAACAGCTGTGTCCTGTTTTTCCTCTGGATGTACTTACATGTTGAAGCCAAATGTCCCTTGTGTAATTTCATTTCAGTAGAGCCCTTAGGACTGTTGCTCCTTCTTCCCAAGTCATCAGCTTTATCTTATATACTATGCTAATATACTATCTATGTTAATATAGTTGCAATGACCTCCTCTTGCCAGATACTTACAGCACAAGACATAATGGGAAGACAGGCTGTTTCCTCAGACCTCAGGGATCACTGAGTTGATTTCATGCCAGGAAATGTCCTCCACTAGTGTGTAATCAGCAAACCAAACTCAGAAGGGAACCTAACTGGTGGAAGCCTACACTGCTATTTTCTGTCTTTTGACCACATCTTACTGTGACAGTGAGGGAAGTGAAGGCTCTTGTTTTCTATCAGAAAGGAATGAATAAAAGATCCTTCTATAGAAGAAGGCCTCAATGACATGTGAGAATAATTGTTTTAAGAGAAGCAAAAAGCACAAAGAATTTAAGAAATGCAAAACAAGTTTTGTTAATGGAACAAAATGAGTTTTTCAAGGAAAAGCCACAAAGTTTAATATAATTATATACTGCATAAAGACACAATCAAAGCCTGGATATATTTCAAAATATTATCCAGATATTATGCACTTCAGAGAAAGCCTTCACTGTTTCTCACATTCTGCATTTCAAGCACAGAGAGATTAAACAGACAAGAATTTATCTTTTTTTCTGGTAAACTATTTGATTGACAGCTAAATAATACAAGAAACAAAATTGAAAAAACACACCAAGACAAGCTCAATAAAACACATTAAGCACTGAAAAGCTGTACAAACAGTATAATCTAAGTGAATAAATAAATAAAAAGAAAATTAGAAAGTGAGAATCTCTCAAGAAACCTCCACTAAGAAAGAGCACCTTTACTGCATGTTGTCTCTAGGGATGGGTATCGGGTCCTGACTAGTGGGTACCAAAATACTGATAACCTTGACAATTTGGTATTTATTTAACAAATTCCCATCTACCCCATAATGATGATTAAATTACAAGCGTCAGGTGATTACATTTGACACTGGGCAACTGCGTATTTACATTCTGTGCTCTCCAGTCATGGCTGACAAGGAAGAAACTGTGAGCTAACTTTATTAGATTTAGAAAACAGCTGAGAGAAAATAATACGGGAAAAAAGTAGAAGATCACTGGGCTGTTGAAGGTTGTGTTGTCAAAGATTCACAGTCCTTCACTGCTGTGGAGTGCACTTGGTTTAGGCTTCGTACCAAAAGTTGAAAGCTAGCATAGCATAAATCGCTAACTGCTAGATGGGGGTTGTCCTGACTACCAGATATAACATTAACTAATTGTGCATTGCTTATGGCTATTAATTTTAATTATAGGGAGATGAGCACAGCCTTTAACCCCAAAACTGTATCTTTTCATATCTTTTCTTATTAATCTCTCTTTCGTATCAATAAGAGTACTGATAATTATATGTAGCATCAGTATACATATCAGTATCGCTAAATTCCTAACAATACCCATCCCTAATCCTCACTCTGCAGCATGCTCAGTATGTGTTTGCTTCACATACTTTTTTTTATATAATGTTCAAAGAGAAATCCTCTAGCTTTATTTAAAAATTGAAACAATCTTTAGAAAGTTGTCTTTGCAAAGTGAAAGTTAATAATTTCAAATACAGCAAATTACAGTGTAAATATTTTGTTCGTATGGGATCTAAACATAGACCATGTACCCAAATTCAGTTCAAAGACTGCTTTAAATTGTTCTTGCTTTTTGAATGTGGACATCTGTTTAATATTTAAAAGGACAAAATGTTTACTGTAAATTGTTTGTGTAATTACATGTCAGAAAAAGTAGGCTTTCGTTACAGATTACAGTCTGCATAACCAATATTTATTTTGTAACTGACCTGATAAAGTGGTCACGGGTTCCAAGGAATTTTTCAACCTCAAATTCACTTTGCTTTCTGTTGGAGGTGCACAGCATTAGCAGTCTCTCTGCTCTCTCTCTACATATTATACCTTTAATTGTCGATGACATGATATGATACGATGCAAAAATTTGATCTAGATTCTTTGCTAACATTGGATCCCAAAACTTTCCTACTATTTTAAAAGACATAAACATAACTATTTTACAGCAATACCTTCACAGATATACCAGTCCTCCCAGATTTGGGCAAATGCTTCATTCTCCAGCAACAACCATAAAATACACTATACGAGTAAGCACTCTATAATTACAAACTTAATAAGTTTATGTAATAGCCATTAACCTATTTCATCAGAAAATCAAAATGTTAACCATTATTCCTGCCTTGTTACCCAATAATAATTTCACTGTACCTGTCTCAAACACTAAGTTGTACCCCATATTAGTCTGCAGTATTATTTTGAGACCCTGTATTAAATAATTACACTGTAATTTGGCTGAAATCTAAAGTGTTACAAAATTCAAAAAACATTGAGTTATCTAACGAAAAACATATTCTGTTGTTCATGTGCTCTTCAGATGGATATTTTAAAAATTCTGTTTCACATCAGTATCATTTGCCACAGAAAGTCTGGTATTTTTACATTGCCCTATGTGCTAACCATAATCTCACCAATAAATTGCCATGTTCCTCACTGCAAATGTCCCACTTTTTTTTTTTTTTAAAAAAAAAAAGGATCAGTCCTGTGTGGGCATGACTGAGCATCACTGTACAGTCAGTACAAAGTCATCAACTGGACCTCCTCTGCTCTCTGGGAGTAATCCTTGACACTCACATCTGAGGTCCTCACTGACAGGGAAGATGAGAGTCTGCTGATTACACTGATTAGTTCCTCCTCTCTGAATGAAGTTTTTCTTAATCAGTCATATCAGCTGCTGTAGCAAAAACCTGCAGCAGACCACCTGCTCTCCATGGGTCGCCTGAAAATCCATGCTGAGCTCAGCTTGGGATCCTTTTCAGAAAAAAGTGAACAAATGATCCAACACATTCTGTTAAGTCAGTCACAGCTTTCAAAGATGTACATAAAATACTGTGCAATACTGTAGGTCAGACTTACAGTTCTAATATTATTTTGTTTGAATGATTTTCTTTTAATATACTGAGGTAAAGCTGCTGTGTGGAGGATTGGCACCTCATATACATATGGCATACAACATCAAAATAGAATAATTAATTCCACAGGCTCTCTTGCTGGATTGTTTTTGTGGTGAGAAAGATAGCTACCAGAAAGGATGCAAAACAAGCATCTTGCTTTATATGTTCGGCAGCCTGGCCCATCATACAGCACAACACAGTCTGAACATAGCATAGCAGCCAAATAAAGGGAGGCTTTTACAGGCATATGTGAGTATCAGCTTCAGTGTCCATAATATTTACAGTGAAATCTATTTAAAATACAGACTTTAAACATACTGAGTGCAATGACAGTTGTACATTTTTTTTCTTATCTACAGTGGTGTACTTTTTCAGCATTGCTTGAAAAAAATCGTCATTCACTCTTTCTATTACATTATTTGGCACAGCTCCAACATATCTTTTGACAACTCTAAAACACCACATCCACACCTTCTTCTGAATTTAACACACAGAGAACAATGAGCTGCTGCTTAACAAGGTGCCAGTGGAGGCTACTTGTGGACTATCAACACTCAGCTCAGCCGTGGTGACAGCATGCTGCGCTTGGTTTGGCAAATATATTATCTTCAGTGTTAAACCAGCCTTAATTTTGCTTTGTCTAGATTAGTTTAATACTAGTTCTCACTACTAAGTTTCAAAAAATACGCATTTCAAACCTAAAAAGTGAGCCATTGCACCCCCGGGCTAATTCAGAATTAAAAGAAAAACTTTTAAACTGTGATGATTTGTACAGTATTTATATTTGTCAACAAACATGCTGCAACATACTACGCAGATTTTTCCTCAAAAAAAATATAGACTCATACAAAAATAATCCCTCTCAATGCATCATCCACAATACATCACGTACAAGCGTATGCCAAGTGTATGTCTGTATCTGTAGAGACTCTCTGTCTTTATTTTCTCACTTTCTTATTATTTTGCTGTAAATGTTTTTTTTTTCTTTCTGCATGTGTTGCAGCACGTTTGCCCTTGTCAGCTGTAATTTACCACTCTGGAACTCCCTGAAGGAGAACTGAGCAGTTTGATATGATTGATCGATCAGCCATGTTTGTTAGTTTCAAAAAAGTCCTAATTTAAAAAAATAGTGAAGGACTTGACAGTTTTGTATAGTGGATGAGTTTAGACATTTACCTCAAACCTGACTTCATATCACCTCTTAACCAGATCTAAGTCAGCCTCCAACTCCAAACTGGATAAAATTAGTCATCAAGAGTAATTTAGGACATGTATACACTTAGGCATATCTAATTTACAACATGTCCGTTATCTGAATTTACAACATGTACATTTACAACATTTTGGTGTTATCATAAGCTGCATTTCTTTTCATACAACTAGTCTATATGAAATGCATGAAGCTAACCAATGTGTCAGTTTCTCCAATGGACACCCATCCCACCACTTAACTTTCAATAAGACAGCAAACAAACCAACCCTTTAATTCTTGAAGTACCACAGCTGACTGAGGTTTATTCATTTTGAAGTCAGAAAGAACAGTTTCCTCATATTCCTTAACTAGCTTATAGCTAGTTACAAGCTATAGCTTGTAAATATACTGTGACGCATGGAAATAATATCTATGATCTAACTGAGTTTCACTTTAGAGAGAAGTTAATTTGTCCTGAGTATGAGACACAACAGGTTTTATGATGAAAAACAAGATGTAGGAAACAGCCTGATCAAAGAGTAATAATGTCCTGCAGCCACACTGGCTTCACCTCTTCTTGTTCAGGAATAATAAACAGCGCGTATGTGGAACAGTACAGCTGCCACAATATCAAAGCAACCATACTTACCTACATCAAAAAATCCACACACCCACTCATGCCCAGTGGCTCTGACACTATGACTTTACATTAAGTTTCAGTGTGACAGTTGTCATAATTCATTTTCCTGTCACCATCCAACCTTGTCAGTCAAACATTGGTGCAATTAGTTGAGGGTGGTGTATCCGCTTTGCTGCGAATCTCCTTGATGTCATTGAGTGGGGAGTCACTGGTTCCAATTTGGCATTTGAACACCTGCTTGTAAGCCTTCCTGAAATTCTCTGACAGGAAGGCGTAGATGACCGGGTTGACAGATGAATTGCTGTATGCCAGGCAATGGGCAGCCACACGTAAGACAAAAGAGGCCTGGTTCAGTGGAAAGGTCCCGAACTCAACCCACAGGTGAACGACGTGATGAGGAAGCCAAGACAGGCAGAACACCACTACCACCACAAGGACAGTCTGAGCAGTCTGGGAGCCACAAGTCAGGAACAGAGAGAAGTAGGGGAAAAATTTAGTAAGTGCCCTCAAGGACGACAATGACAACATTAACATTGAAGTCTTATTCAGAATCAACAAATTATGCAGGTTTTTATGAGATTTTTTTTTTTTTTTTTCATGAGGTAAAAACGTTCGCTAAACTTGTCCCTAATATTTCTTTTTGTAATCTGAGCATGGCAGGCAGAGTGACACTTTGCAGTCAGTTAATTAGTTTGTGTTTGCACAAACTAATTGACTGACTCAACACACTACAGTGGGTGTGTGTTTTTGACTTGCAGCCCACCATCATGTTTCAGGTTTGGCCCCTCAATGGAATCACGGGCATCCCTGTTTAAAATATGTACATACTGTACATATTGTATACATAAAATACTGAAAAGAACTTGGGTACTGTACGCCAACTACTCTGGGTTACTGGTATGAGTGTCATTATGGAACCTAATGTATGTGTTAGCATTGTGCCAGCAATTTAATAGGGATGCATGAATGATCTGAGAGTAAGTTATGTCATTATGTATTAAACTGGACATGCAACATGCAAGTCCTCTAAAATATTTTCATCAAAGCTGCATCAATGTTTATTTCACCACGGGATGAAAACTATGACATGAGGTTTTCTATACCATCAACAACAATCAACTGTATGCAGCCACCGTAATAGTCACTCAGTCACACAGATGCACACACACACATTTTTAAATCAATCAGAAGAGTGGTTTGAAAGAATGTGTATTTGACAGAGAGAGGCAGAATGAGAGATTATGTATGATGTCAATAGTGACTGAATAATGGCAGAAAAAGGCTGCGACCTGACTGCACAAACTGAGATTATTCTGTTCATACATGAACAGCAGGAGTCATGTTCTCTCTTTGAGCAGAATCTATCCAAACTAAGATACAATTTAACACAATGCACTGAAAATAATGTTAAAAATGATGAATCTTTTAAAATAAAATGTAATAACTTAATGTGACAATTATGGCAAATCAATTTTGTGGGATAACAAAGAGGAAAGCAGTGGATGTTATTACTTTAGGCATGACTATCAGTGATGCCAAAGGCTACAGCTGGAAAGTGTCACAAAAAAACACTAATAACATGCTGCCTGATCCGGTGAGCTTCTCCTTTACTTTTTTGCATAGCAAATGGATTTATTCTGGAGCTAATTAGTTTCCATCACAGAAAAAAACAAAAACCGAGAAGCCTTATATCAATTAGAAATGCAGCTTTGCAGAAAGCCAGAAATGTTAAATAAACCTTGCCAAAACATTTCCAGTCAAGCCACTTGAACATGTGACTATCAAAGTTCACATAGCTGATATATACAGCCGAGCACAAGCATTAATATATACATTAATGTGCAGAAATTATACTGTAGATGTAAGTAATGACAGTTGAGCAACACAGGCTTTGGATGTTAAATTGAAATTGCCGTACTGCAGCTCCTAGTAAATAGAGTCTACAACACTGACTGTATAAGATGGACGACATGAGAACTCCACAAAAATGAAGCTAAGGCATGCTGATCGCTCCCTGGTGGCAGGCTGCTATATACGTCATAAGTATACGCCCTCCATGTTGGCAGATGGGACATGGACCAAACACAAAAACCCAAAGTAAATGTAAAATAAGTGTTTCCCAGAGATGGTTTCTGTCATTTTAGGTATATCTTATTGTGCTGTTCATTTTTCAAGTGTTCGTTTTTTGGATACGCTTGGTGTAAATTAGTTATGTTGTGCAACAAGGGTGTGGCTTGGCTTTATTTTTGTACAGTACTATTACTATGTGCCCTTAAGGAGCACAGGGAAAACATTTGTTTGACCCACTTGAAAAAATGAAAAATGCACACACAATGTGCCACATGATTTCGTGTCTAGCCTACTTATTCAACACTTCACTGAAGTCATATCACAGTTCTGTTAAGTGAACTGTTCTGCCTGGGCTACCATGTTCGCATTATACCTTGTTGCACTCCCCACAAGTAGCCAAGGCAATAATTAATTAATTAATTATAAGAAATGAATAATAAAAAAGACAAAGAGACAGCAAAAGGCAGAAACAGCTTACATTGGTTGTAATCTAATCATTAACTGCATTGAAAGTAAAAATCATGGACATTATCCAGTTTGACCATGTCCAGTTGGAAATGAAAGGTCAGTATTGGCATGAGATATCAACTTGACAACCCACACACACACACACACACACACACACACACACAAAGCTATGCACAAAGACACACATACAAGAAACACAAAAACACACATAAAAGACAAAGTAGCCAGGAAGAGTTTCCCACAGTTTTAAGCAGTATGTTAGCAGTGCTCTGTTTGGATAGCCTCCACCACACACTCATTCTCTGCCCCCCCAACCCCCGAGAGCCATCAGTTAGGCTAATATAAACAGCAGCATCACTACAGGAAGACAGAACTAATAAAACTCATGCCTTGCAGCTTCTCCTCTCCAGCCAGCTCTGCTACTTATAATTCTCTTTTGTAGAAAGTTGTTAACTGAAGTGCATTAATTAATTAGTTGAAAGCTGCCATGATTCATTTTTGAGCTTCTCAGCACATCAAGTGATCAAAGTCAAAATTGAATTTTGGAAAATATTTTCTCAAAATTGCTCTTTTTGTTGCTCTACAAAATCACTAAATTTCGACTAAATAGCTGGCCTCATTTGGATATACAATTTTTTTCTACTTCAGATATTCTACCTAACCCCTGGCTAATTCAAAATATTGCACTAATTCTGAAAAGTTGGGCATTTTAGTATGGGCATCTAGGGCGATTGACTCACTTTTGGAGCCACCCTCAAGTGGCCATTTTTGTAAGTGTAGTCTTTTTGCTTTGCTTTATTTTTTTACTAAGAGCCATTAAACTATTCCAAAAGAAGAGGACACACAGAACAAGATAACAAGGTCATGTTACTAAAAATGCAGTCCTTATCACTCCACACAAATGTAATGTTTTCTTATCTTGCTATTTTTTTGTCTCTCAACTGAAGTTAAAGCTTCATTTTTTTCAGAAACATCAAGATTTATTTGCAATATCTGTTTCCACTGTTACATTCTGACCTCGGTGTGCCAACAATTTGTGATATTTAGGTGCTTTGGGGGTTTTTTGGTTTTATACTAACATAAATATTTTTTCTTATCTATCTTATCACTTGCCCTTTACCAAACATCAGCATGATATTGTTCCTACTTAAAATCCAGAGAGTAGTAAATCTGAACATTTGCAAATCTAACTGCAAAAAGTTTCAGGGGAAAAAAAGAACCATTCATTGAAATTATGTACTTGACTTTTGGAGATGCTTCTTTTTCGCTTTCAAATTTGGGATCCCTAGAAAACAGTTTGAGCTGAACCCCTCAATTGGCGTCGGATTTGATTTAATTCCTTTGAAATATTCCTTTAATGTTACTTTAAATGACTATTTAAGCCACTGAGAAATGATTGTGTGATGTTCATTTAGTTGGCACCATAACACTCAGTTCAGTTCATTAGTATTCCTCATTTCAGTTTACAGATGCTGTTAAACAATTTCAGGATGATTTGGGCAACTTTATTTTTGTAATTATCCATAACCATCTGTGTGCTCTGTCTGGATGCCTGACTGATATCTGGTATCAATGAGAAATGACTTCTAAACCTGCAGTACTAATTGCTGGGTTTTTAAATCCTTGAGGATCCATTAAAAACTTTATTATTTGCCAAGTAAAGTGAACTCTAACAAACCAGTATTGCCGAGAACATGAACCAGGAGCCATCCATTTTAGTTTTCCTTTAACTGAGTATGACATAAAACCAGACATTGAAAAAGATTTACTTAAAATGAGTTTGTCACATCAAGGAAGACTGATTGCATTTTTCTTTGAGATTTGGCTTTTGAGAGTGTCTCATTTGACTTCTGGTGGCTGTCAGATTGCTGCTGTCCGTGCGTGAGGTGATAAAAAGTTTGTCTAGATGAATTTCACAACAGTAGTGGGAGTAGCCTTCTTCCTCCCAGCTGCCAGTGAGGTTATATTCACAGGTCTGGTGATGAGCTGCTGAGAACTGAGTGAAACGCGCTAACAACTGATTCAGCTATTATTGGAACAAATTCCCTCCACATTCTGCCAAGTGCACTGTGTGGCCCCCTGCAGTGTTTATTTGTCTTATTTCATTTCATGAAAAAGCTTGTATTACATATCCACTGAAGACTGTCCATCGAAGGCTGCACATGACGCAGATCTCAGTTAAGTGCCAACAATACTCTGATTCAGAAAAATCAACATCATCCTTTGTATTTACCTAGTTTAGGTTGGCAGGGATAATTGAATTCATGAGAAAAGCTTACTTCCTTTCTTGCCAGCAGTTAGAAGAAAGATTGACATCACACTCATGTCTGTGTAGAAAATATTAAACTACACTCAGGAAATGGTTATCATAGCTTAGCCTGAAGACTGGACATGGAGGGAAACAGCTAGCCTGACTGTCCAGAGGTTGAAAATGTCTGCCTATCAGCACCTCAAAAGGTTGACTCAACCTGCTGAGCCACCACCATGCCATGTTGTTATCTTCGGAAAGAGCCACCCTTTCCCCACTGTTTCCAGTGATTATGCAAAGCTAAGCCAACCCGCTATAACATCATATTTTCAGCACAGTATCGACCTCTTCTTGTATCTATCTGGTAAAAAAGGAACTAAGGTATCGAAATGGACTAATCCTTTAAATGTAAGTGTTAGGCAATGAAATTGAAGAATGGAATTGAATAAGAAGACAATATAGTGCCACAAGATAATCCTAACTAGCAAGGAGATAAGACTAGAACAGTTATAGTGTGCTTAGTTTAACACAGCAGACCCAACAAAGTAACAAAGTAGACAGGTTAGCTTCTTACAGGCTGTCAGAGTGCCAGGGAGTTGAGTCATCAGGGATTCTGTGACAGGACAGGTGTCAAAATTTGTTTCCTCTTGAAAATGGGTTTTGCATTGCAGCACCTCCACTTTGATTTCACACCATGAAAGGAAGTGATAACAGTCTTGGGGGGGTGCCTTTCATAAAGCATTGTTTTTCTAACCCTTTCCAAAGCTCTCTGTTGGACTATAAGGTTGTGAAGTAGTTTTAACTGATCGTGTTTCCTGATTTTTTATTTAAATTACCCGATTTGTTTTTAATATCACAGTAAACAGGACATAGACATGAAAGAGTAGTCATACCAACCTACTGGCAACTGGGGTTTAATAAAAACTAAGATTAAAGTAACATTTTCCTTCACAATAGAAACATGCTGCCAAGGAAACACTGATTTTGGCACTTGTGTTTTCATTTAAAAAAGAAAAGTTGATCTGCAAGCTGCAGCTGTCAGTATAAAATGAGTAATGTTTCACATTTCACCAGTTTCTCACAGTTGAAGCTGTTGATACTTTACTCAGATTTAATATGTGTGCGCAAACTGTCTGTTTGGACAATAGTTATAGTTTAACAGTAGCTATCCCTAAGGTAATTTATGTATTACACGTTGTCTTTAATGCACTGTTTGTCAACTGTATCACAAAGCTGTCAGTGCAACAGTGCCTCTGTGCATTCTCTGTCAGTTCATCACCACAATAGCTTAGGTTCCTGTTCTACCTTATGCCCCATGTAATAATGCGTGTACATAGACAGGCACACATCAAGGCACATGTATTTTTTCATCACTTCCTCTCCTCCCAACAGACCAGGGTTCTGTACTCTTGCTGCTAAACTGACCAGCTGTGAAGAACAATGGACAGACAGACAGACAGATATGCAATCAAGCGGGCGACAGCAGATAACTGGCTCTCTAGCAAGTGAAATGACCTCCACCAAGAATAATGAAGGATAGATGGCCATTTGATTGCACGTTGGCCACTTTGCTCGAACAGGCCAGTTAACAGCAAGCATTATAACATTAATATTTCTCATTTTGGCCCTAAGGAAAAACAATAGCTTCCGCTGACTGCCTGTTGAATTCGAGGAAATGGCACAGAATCTGATACAGACAGACCAGTGCCTCACTGAATAATGTGTGGACTGTGGGTCAGTGTAACTGTGATGTCTTCCTAAAGGTCAAGAACACTGACCTCTGCTTTGAATCCAACCATATGTCAACAGAAGGAAATGCTGTGGTGTTGTGAACCATGAAAAGCACTGATCCAGATAGAGGAAGGATATTTCAGTACATCTACAACCTTTGTTTGTCTTTTATTTTTAAAGAAATATGTAAAGGATGACATCATTTACCATTCTAATCACCATCATCGACGGGTTATCATTAACATAGTAGCATAATACTGACTTCAAGGGTTTAGATGGATGTTTGTAATCAGTGGCATAGAACTGGGGAGGAAAGGGGGCTGAGTATGCTGTGCCCTAATGGGAAGAGAGCCCACAGAGACATAAAAAGGAACAGTTATGGCTTTGAGGAGGGGCCCATAGAAAATGCCGGGCCCAGAATTTTGTGCTACACCCTTGCTTGCATGGGAGAATGTATTATACAATGAGTATTTTCAGTGATTTTAGTACTTTTTACAAGCTATTAACTAAGCCATTTCACTGTTGTATATCATTCTTATTATTATTGCTATTATTTAAAGTTTGGTAATTCTGCAGTAATTCATCGGGTAGGAAAGCACCCCATCATGTCTATGTGTTGTATTTATTCAGTGTTTAGTGATTACAGCCAGGCAAGTTTGCTAACTTGTGGCTTTTATCCCACTCCCAACCCTTAAAAAGACAGTTTCATACATACCTTTTTCTTTGATGCCTCTGACTTTTTGGACATATTTCTCAGCTTTTTGTGCAGATGATTTAAAACCTACAAGTAAGCAAAGAGAAGAAACATATGTTTTAATAGTCCAGTCATTTTCAGAATTATGGACCCATGCAAGAACCCATGACCTATGTGGACATCTTTCCTTACCTTTGCATAACAGAAGGTAATCAGCAGCAGGGGCAACACATAACCAAAAATAAATGTGCAAACGACATAGATTTTTTTCTGGTTTTGATCTGGCCAAACCTCCCAGCAAAAAGTGTGATTCTCTCCTCTGTGAAAAATGTTCTGGTAATACATGATAGGCGCAGCCATGGCCAGAGAGAGTATCCAAATCACCACCACTCCGATCAAAGCATGCTTGGCCACCCGGATAGAGGAGGACTTTCTGGAATGCACGATTGCAATGTATCGGTCCACGGACATGGCAGACAGTGTGAAGATGCTCACCAGCATGGACACAGTAAAGAAATAGTGGATAAATTTGCATATGAAGGCGCCCAAGACCCACGTCGGCATCATGTAGATAGTGGACTGAAAAGGGATGCAGAAGAGCAGGTACGAGAGGTCTGCTATGCTGAGGTTGAGGATGAATATATTGGTGGTGCTCCGTGGTTTCCCGGGTTTGCTCCGGGCCAGCACGGTGATCACCATGGAGTTGCCCAGCACACCGAGTGTAAAGATGAGCCCGAAAACCAGCAGCGTAATGAAATTATCCGTGCCGATCCCGAATAAAAGTTTCTGATCCTCTTCCTCAGCATTGCTGAGGTTCCACGGCTCTTCCAGGAGCCAGACGGGCTCTGATAAGTTCATGTTTTCTTTTTTTCCACCTTAAGATGTACTCGAAACTTTACCTAAATGGCCCAGGAGAAGTCTGTGTCCCGCTGCTGCTGCTTCATGACAGTTTTAAGAGCAGGAGTGATTGGTCCGGCGCGTCTTCTCGATGCTGTTTTTACTTTCTTATGGTCTATCTTTACCTCAGGATTTCGGTAAATCACCAGGTTTATCCTTACCTCACATTAGCAATACGTGTAAATGAATCTTCCGAGGCTAGTTCTCTGTGCAGCTTTCATCAGTGTTGCCGCTGCGCGTCTTGGACTCTGTCCTTGTGCGCACCTGATGTGCCTGCGCACCGACTGCTCTGATCCACTCTGCTGCCTTTTTCTCTGCGTCTGGAATTTTTCTCTCGCGTTATATCAGGGGTTGGGCTGTGCAATTCACGTCAGCACTCAGTATAACACCTCCCAAAAATGCTAAAAGAAAAAAAAAATATTTATCTGGATACGTTTTGTCCTCCGCGTTTCTGAAACCACTCCTCTTGGCTACAATTTGAATGCCGGGGCCAATGTCATTTTCCTAGTCAGACACAATTAGTTTTGACACAGTGTGGCTCGTAAGCAATTTCCCGTCTGGACTGAAAAACTGCAGTATAGTACAAAACAGTCTTACTCGGCTGTCTTGCCATGAATACCTTCATTACGTTCCATCCTCTTTTCTTTAGAGGAAATAAGCTTCCTGAAAATACCAAAAAGTTGCCACTTTTGTTCCCTGTCCGTGTTATTTCAGCAATCGTGTGAATGTGAATGTACATGCAGCAAGGACTTACAGTGTCCTGTCTCTGAGAGTGCATTTCTACTCCCAGTGCATCTTCTGATCAGCATGAAAGTCACATGAAAAAGAAAACATTGACACACAACAAAAAACAAGCACCTCTAAGGTGTTCATAACAATGGACTGAAACAGACTATGAAGTGTTTTCCCACCATGCAACACACTTTCAAAAGAATCCATATTTGCAAGTTAGACACCAAATATGGAATAAGATGCTGATAAATTGGTGAAACTCCAAATGACTTCTAATTCTAAAAACCTATAGGAGCCAACAAAAAAATGAATATTCATGACAAATTCCAAAAAGAACTGAAGTAACATATTTCTTGTAGAAGGTGATAAAAATGTATTTCTAAGAGCCATGTAGGAATAATGAGACTCAAAAGAGAAAAATTCTCCAGCAGTTTTTGACCCCAGGGCACTGTGTGTTCCCTCAACATAAGCTGATTCCCCATGAGGGTCATTTTAAGTCCAAGTTGAAGAACTGCTGATGACATTTCCATGTGTGAATTATTGGCTTATTTTTCAATATGATGAAAAACCCTTCCGAGCTGAGCTTATCACGTCATGGTTCACTGAAAACAAATTATTGAAATACTATAGCAGTAATATCTGCACATCCACAAAGGCTGCTGTCTTTGACGGTGCCATAGTGACAGCTTAGTCGGTTAGCCTGACAAGTTATCTGATGTGGTCAGTCAGTGCTGTACAATTACTAAAAATTGCTTAAATTATCAATTAACAAAATACTTGCCAGTGTATGCACATACTCTGCTGGTTAGTAGCAGAGACATGACGATAGCAAAAAAAACTTGGATTGCCTGCAACCTTAAACTTTAAATCTGTTGTATTTTTAGAAATGAAAACATGCAGTGAAAGTTCATGCAACTCTAATGCTCACACTGCGAGCGTGATTCATTGTCGGCTATAGCAGTTGATTATTTTAAGTGTGGCTCCATCTTGGGCCTCATTGTTGTTTTGTTTCCAAGTAATGATGAAACTGTGTGAATGTTACTGTGACACTTTAACCCTTAAATCTGCAGTAACTCATTGTTATTGCCACATGGTAGGAACTTGCCATAAAACAGTTGTTTATCTATAAAACGAGCAGTTTCAGGGAAATATTGGCTGTTAGACATTGGAGATTCTGGCCTCCTGTATTCTATTTTTGGCCTTTCCCAACTTCTGGAGGAAACATCTGACTCTTGAGCTGCTAAATTCTTGACTGTGCTTGAAACAAGAGTGGCAAGAGTCAGCAAAAACAGTAAAGTTGTGGACTGAACATGAACACCTGAACAATGGCAGATTTGGTGATAATTCTCCTGATGCTGATCATTGCTATGAGTCACCCGTTAGTCACCTTCTATTCACATTATCACATGATACATTGTTTTTCTGAATGTCTATTATAACTACTTTAGGTTTAGATATATAGAGGGTGCAAAGCATGCAAGGATAAGGGAAGGATGAGCATTCAAAAAGAATAAATACACAGGAAACGAGTACCTGCAGCTGTACACAGTACAGAAAAGAAAAATACTATTCACACTAGAATCTCTCAAGTTATGATTAGTGTATGTAGGTACTGATTAGTAGTGTTGCATGAATAAGGATTATTGCACAATTATTGCTGCACATGTATTATTGCAGGTCTGGTGTGACCATTTGTCCCCATTATTGCACATGATTTGTTGTCCAGTTAACACATTCAACAGCTTAAATGTCCAGTCTATCAGCTGTGCTTGTTGTGGAGTCTGACAGCAGTGGGCAGGAAGGAGCGGCGGTACCTTTCCGGGTGTAGCAGTCTGTCACTGAAGGAGCTGCCCAGTGCTGTCAGAATGTCTTGCATGGGGTGGGTTTTTTGTGATTCTAATTAGATACAATGGGTGAGACACTGCGGCACGGTGGTGCAGTGGTTAGCACTGTCGCCTCATACCTCGAATCCCGGTCTGGGCCCTTCTATGTGGAGTTCACATGTTCTCTCTGTGCCTGTGTTGGCCCTGTGATTGACTGGCGACCACTCCAGGGTGTACCCCGCCTCTCGCCCGTAGTCAGCTGGGATAGGCTCCAGCTCTCCCGCGACCCTGACGGATAAGCGGTATAGAAAATGGATGGATGGATGGATGGGTGAGACACTCTTCATTAATTTTTCATTGTGTTTTACTGCCTTCTTAAAGCATATTTCATAGCACTGACAGATCTTTGGTGCATCAGTGCGAAGTTCTTGTTGAATTGTATTTCCTCATAGACAGTGATTGCACCTATGTCAGAAGGTGTTTTTTTCTTTCTTTCTTTCTTTTTTTTTTTTTGCTGTCCATTTTTTGCCTTCATACTTCTACTGCCTTCCTACTGGGTTCTTCGAACTCTGGCGACAGTGACCGCAAGAGAGCTAAAAAGCATGGGTGAGAATGGGTCAGGACAGAATAATGCAGTGTTTTTTGCTCCTGTCAGAGTTTCAGAGCCCACAGGTGCATGTCCCTGTTCGCTGTGCTGCCCGACAGAAACGATACTGACAAGAGACCAGACAGCAAGGAGAGCAGAGAGCACACACATCAGAACAGCCATCCATCCATTCGGACGTGATTATATTGAATGCAACCTCTAAATGGTCAGTATGATTGTTATTCAAAGGTCAGACACACAACAACAATCGATACAAAAGAAATGGATATAAAGGTTATTCTGTTATGTAATACAATATTAGAATTACATGTGAAGATTGATATCACTCTCATGTTTGTATGCTAAATATGAAACTTTAGCCAGCCGTAGCATAACAGTGTCCACCTATCAGCACATCCTGCTCATTAATTAGAATATATTTCATTTTGCATGGGGAAAAAAAAAACACAACCTGAAGTGTGACAATTTACTGCATGACAGCAAGCATGGTTATCTTAAAGCCCAAACTGAGTTATTTTCTCAGACCTCTCATTGAGGGAATGTAATGTGAGAGAGGATATTACACACCTGTTTTCACAGGCTGAGTAGGACCCCTCATGAGTCCCTTTTGAATGATATTTTATCTCAAATGTCGTATTTTTTGATGCATCTAAATCATAGCAAGAGTGGTAACGCGAGTAAGAAAAGATCCACTTGCATATTAACACACACCAGTGGCCTTATATAATTTGGTTGTCTGTCACTGTAATTTCCAGTAGAGAGTCAGAAAGTGAGGAAGGAGGAAAGTTTTTGAACGTAACTAAACTTAAAACATTACCTTGTTTATGAAAATTTCTGCATGAGTCACCAGCAACTGGGGTTGTTTAATAATGAAGACAACAACTCCCATGATGCTACACTACTTAATCACGTTATTGAGAGATCCCTAGCACCACAAATTAAATACTGTGTGTTTAATCGTAATTTTAAAGAATATTTTATGGATATCTTCCACTAGGCGGGGCTATTTTATATTGAAGAAATGCATTTCATACTTATACAAGTCCAGCTGTAATGAGGATCTGTTGTTGATAGTTTAATGTGTGCTGGAGTGTCACAGCCTGGCTCAATGAGTGTTGCTTTTGCTTCTTCTGCTGTTGTCACTGTCTTTGGCAATAGTTCCCTCTCTGTGTGTTTGATGGGTAGTCATCAGTGAAAATAATGAGAGCACTGTACCAGCCAATTTGGTTTAGCAAAGTGACACCGGTTAATCTCTGTACGTTCAAACAGCAATTGTATATACATCTCCTCCGTTTTGTGATGCATAATCACATTGGGAGTATGCTCATACTGACATTTTCTCACAAATTTGTGTTGTAAATGTAGTTTTCTGCTGTTTTCAGTTTGTATTTCAGAGTTTCTTTTAGCAGAGGCTGCTATTTTACAAATTGAAAATGCTGTCTCTGTCTGTGAGTATCCCTCAATTGAATCAGACACGCTGCAGTGCACATTTTCTGTCAGAAGAAAGATAAAGAGGGTCAGTTTTAAGCATTAGTGTACTGCTTTGTCACATAAAGTCTTAAATGAAAAGGTTATCATTTATTGAATGTTGTGAGAGTGGCTCAAAGTAATAAAGTCTTGCGATTCCTTCCATCTGTCAGTATAATGGTTAGAGACAACAGAGAAAGTGGTCGCACATTAACTTCAGGCAAATGTTGAATCAAAGCATTTAAGTCTGTGTGTTAGCCTTAAGCTGTTATCGCACAGGGTTCTCAACAGTTTGTGTGCCATTTAATAGCGTTACCCACCACGAAAAGAAACATATTCAGTGAAAACTATATCCTATTTAGTTTTCTGCAGAAAAGCTAAATGCTTATATTTTTGGGTAAACTTTTGTGGCTATTCTGGTATCAGCACTAAACATCCTTTATAGTCGAATCATACAACCACAGCTATCCGCCCCACCCGTCAAACCCTGTGTGAGATTGGAGCGTTAGTGTGAATGATTTGTATTTATTGCTGTTGCTGGTAGTGGCTGTCGCTTTTCTCTCTCCCTCTCTGTCTGTGAGATGTTATCTCAGCTTTTTCCCCTTGTGTGTGATTAAACCTGAAAAGAGGTGAAACCAGGTGATGTTTAATATCCATCAGGTTTCTTGAAGGTCATTAGCCAAACATGTAGAGATAAGGTGCTATTTCTCATTTCATTCAGGGCAAACATTTCATCTTTTTCCAGCCACAGAAGCCAGTAGAGTTTTGTGGGATCACTACTAACTGCCTAAATACCCAAAGGTGTCCTTTGGGTACAAGTGTTTTGTTTAAACCACATTTTCAGTAATCCTGAACATTCAGAATGAATTTATGTCAGCATTAGTAAAATCCACAAATTAAAGGTACCAAACTCTCTTGGATGAATGCTGAGGTCGCTGCCTCAATTACTTTGCCAATTTTACGCTTCCTGTCACAGCTTCACGCCTGGCCAGTGTCACTGCTGGGCATTTTATCAAGTGCGTTTTGTACAGAAACTTCTGAGCAATTTCTCAGTTATATATTAATTGTTTTGTAAGCTTGTTGTGCTTTTAATCATTTTTGTCAATTCACTTTCAAACCACTATCTGTTTCTGAATAGGCTAATAACTTACCATATATGACAGAGTTGAAAGTAGCAATATGACATATCAGGACACAGTAGAAAAGACCAGAAGCAACTTGCAGCAGCTGTTCTTAAGTTCAGACTTCGCCTAGTAACGTATTGCACCCTGAAAAGGGGAAGTAACAATCTTATGCATTTTTTTCTTTCCTTTTTCTTTCCTTTTTCTTTCTTTTTCTTTTAACTTTCTAGTCTAGCTTTATTCTTATAATTTACTTTCTTTTAAAGGTAAGTAAACAGGCAAGTATATTGTCATTTCTCACTTGATCTTACACATGTAAAATCAAATGTGACAGGAATTGACAAAAATGGGCTATTTAGCAAACATATGTTTAATCTATCAAACTAAAACTTGTATTGGAAATAAAACAACATTGTGTCAAACATTTGTAGCCTTTAGTCTTTTGAATTTTTGTGTTTGTTATTCAGTACAGAGAGCCTTCTTTGGAAACAAACACAGAAACGCAGTTAATCAGAAACATTAGCAACTTCATACACTCGATGTGTGTTTAACTGAGCTAAACAGCGTCAAAATCCCCACAATGGCCGCTCCGTGTCAGCCACTGAGGGAACAGAGTTTAGCTAGCTACCAATTAACAATTAAAAATCTAAAGCATGTTTCCAAAATACTCAAAATTCAGACAGGAAAAAAGGGGAAATATCAGTAAAAATGCTTGGCACGATGCTTCTGTGGCATCGTCACTGAAAATTCAAGGATTCAAGGATTCTTTATTGTACAGCTCCCTTTTCTGAATCTCTGCAGGCTTGACTAATAATCAATCATAAGTCTCATCTGTCAAAAGTAGATCATAGCAGATCATAACTTCTCAGGCAGGCAGGTATTCTTACACTTTTTTATGTTTGTGACTCTGGTAACATTATTTTAAATGTTCTAACCTCTTTCAAAGGACTTCATTTTGAAAGGACTTTTTAAAGTTACCTATTTATAAATGAATTTGTTTTTTGGCTTTGGCTTTTCCCACTTAATTTTCTTTTTCAATGCCTATGAATAAATTATCAGCTTCCCAACAAAATTATTTTAGAATGTGTTTTCTCAATGGAGACTTACAATTGCTAAAGTAGGGTTGGACCTTGCAAACTAGCACTCACATAGAGATTAGTTATATTAAATATTCACACCCAGTAACTGCTAGGTCTAAGAGCAGGCTACAGAGCCATTTGAAATGATGACACAATTACACTGAAGAGTGAAAATGTCAATGGAGCAAGCTTGACTCATCTGACCTCCACATCTGGACCCAAATTCCATAATGATGTACTGAACTGGGAAAAAAGAACATGATATACCTTAAATTACAAAATGCTAACACATTACCTTCACGTTTAATTCTTAGCATGAGAATTTCTATATAATTTTAATTGCCTTAGTGTAGTCCTCTATTTCATATGCGTTCCAAACTGCATTAATACCTGCAACAGTAAAACACTGTTACAGACTATCTCTCCTCAGTATTAGTATTAAAGTCATACTTACTTTTATAAAGGATTCACTGTTATTTTTGGATGTTGTATTAATTAATTAAAATTGCTCAAATTCTCTGTTGAATAACTCAGAGGGGTCATTGTGACCCTTTGACATAAGAGGAGGTTGAGGCTGTCAGGATCTTGGGGTGACTCAGTTTCTTGAGATGTGCTTGTGGGAAACTGGTTCTTGTTGGATTTTGATGTTTAGATAAGAAGACATGAAAGCTAAGAAGAGCTATACAAGTCTATCGAGGTTACTGGAAGGGATGTTCACAAGCATACACCATACTATAAATAAATGCGCTCAGTACAAGTAAACTGAGACAGACCAGATGATTTTCACAGGGTTAATTGGCTTTGATCAGAGGGTGCTAGAGATATTTTCTTGTCTTTGGTAGCATCTGACTGAGACCTAAGTCAACCTCCATTTTCCCAGGAGATTACATGAGCCGTGGCATTGGAAGCCAAAATTGCATAGTGAAAGCAAGGTTTATAGGTAATCAACCTAAACATGCTGCTATTATTCTACAGTCATTATGGTGTGCAGTCAAAAAGTTAAAGTAAAAATGTGTCTCTTGCCAGTTCAAGCTAATCAAGACATTTGAAGCAGTTTTGGTTTAATTAAAGGTAGTTTGACTATAATGATTGGTATTGATATTGGTAAAGTTAAGTTGTAAGTTCTTATATTTGTCTTTCTTTGCCCAACAGCAATAATGAAACTGAGCTTTATAGAATTGACTTCTCAGACATCAGTCAGCCCATTTTTGGTTCTGTTCACATACACAAACCAACAGCATGAAATGACACACGATACACATGCAGCTGGAAGATCTTTATACTACATCTAAATGGACCTTTTAGTTAAGGATGAAAGGAAATCCATCTTGCTGCTGAATGCATGAGTACTCTCAATCAAGCTAATTACATTCAAGACAAATACAGATGAGAGCAAGACACCTGGATTTATTTCCAGCAAGTAATCAAGCAAAACATCTAGCAATACATAAAAACATGAAATCATGAGGATGTGTCCGCTTCAGGCCTGTAATTCACCATCTGTCCTTGTCTGGTGAAAACGGACACCCTGCGATTCTTGTGGAGATTTGTTTTCAATCAATAACTCAGGATAGCATGATTTTGAGCGAAGAAAATGTGAAAGCACATATCTTGCTAAGCAATAAGAGCACATTTCCCTTAACACAGATACACGGACGACAAACAACTCTCTCTTTGCTGGGGTTACTGTGATGGATAATCCATGCTGTTTTAGGCCCATTACCTCAACTGATGCCTTTCTATTTCCATGACAACGAGTTACTGTATCTCTGTACAAATCGGTCTGGGCTCTAAGCTAATGGGTTATTATTATATGACTGACGATGTTGAATCATTTTCTCTGCCTTGGGCTGATCTCCCTTGATTCTGCCAGCACCCCCCATCACTACCCCTCACCCTCCCACTGCCCAACCCTGCAGTCACAAACACTATCAGGAGCTCTGAGTCAGGACGGATTGGATCCAGTCCTCCCGGATCCATTATCAGAGGCGATTTGATTTCTGTGGTCTTAACTGCATCATGGTATTACAACATCAAATCTGATCATGATTTAACGGAATTGCTATGGCTCGATAAACTGTCATGTGACGAATTATGAGTCCCACAAATCTCACTGAAGAAATGAAACACTGGTTGTCAAACTGTACTGAAACTGTAACCTACTTAACATACATAATTCAAGGGGGAAAAGATGAAATAGTTCATTGTAGTGCTTAGATCAAAGTAACTGGACTTCAACAACAAATGAAAGGAAAAGAAAAAAATAGGAGAATAAAGCAGGACAATGGTGAAATGCCTTTGGAGTTGCAATGTAAAGTAATCCTGCCTCTCACAGTCTCTAATAAAACATCTGAGACGCGAGACACTGAGCAAGACACACTGAACAGAGCTCAAACAAGAAAGTGTGAAATATAAAATGTAAAAGTAGCTGAGCACCAAACAAAGGATACAGCACAAAGGGCTGCATTCCCCAATACCATCGCTCATGTCACTGTGAGAGATGAATCTTGCAAATATTTGCTAAGGTATTTTCTGTAGAGCTATTGTGCAGCTTCTGTTGTTAAAGTTTAATATTTCATCATATGTGACAGCTAAAACAGCTGAACAGAATGTTTCTCTAGAGGCTGCAATTGCCATTTATTGGTTAAAAATAGTAGGTGGATCTAAGGATCTTTGCTTAGATTTAGTTAAAGGAAGCAGGCAGATTTGATCCTGTCGTATAAGATTGTTAGGTTGGAGATATTTGATTTTTGTTCTACACAGATCTGCATTGACTTTGTAAAAAGGTATTCTGAAGGGGGAATTTAGGTCAACAGGAGTTCCATCTTTAAGGTCTGCTTTCAGTTACACCTCACTTTCAAAGTCATAGAAGTTTTAGCTGTTCTCACTCTGCTGCTCTGGGAGGATAAAAGTAAAAACTCTGGTGTTCTGAGATGACACACTATTCTTTCATCAGCAGATAGCACCACTAAATCTGATTCCAAGGCTCCCAGACACTGCGAGATAGCTTCTTATGGAATTCAGTAGGGGGAAGAATATAAGCAAATTATTTATTTTACCATCACTCTAGAACATTTTTCTCTGGCACAATTATTGAAGAAAAATAAATGAATCAAGACCCATAGAGTATTTATTTGAAGTGTGAATATCTCTGCTTTGAATGTCTGTAGTATTAGTTCTACCTCGAATTATATAAAGTGGAATCCTACAGTATTTGTTGATATTATCAGTAGCCATTAATAATATAATTTAATTCTAAGGGCTAATACAGTTGTATTTTTTAAAAAAAAAACAAAAAAAACCCCATTTTTTTGACATTTTGAAGGCAGTAGCAGATTCAGCTCAAATTGAAGAGCACCACTTTAAATAAAGTGTTTAAACTGTGTGCTCCATCAGCTGTCGTACTCAGATCATTTTACCATGTAGAAATATCCAATTCCAAGTGAGAATTCTGAATTCAACTTGTGAATCAAATAAAAGTACAGAAGCAATGCTGCTGTCAGTTTAATATTTTCATAATATTGTGTTATTGTGTACACATGTAAAAGGCCACCTACTGTGAATAAATAAATGAAAAAAAAATACTGAATTTGATTTGGCAGATAGCTTGTATAAGACTCACTGAGAGTGAAACATTTAGTCATTACATTGCTACTTTTAGCTGAGCTCAGTGACAACATGTCACTTCCAACAGGGGCCTAGAGGGCCCCTGATGCCTCGGGCTCCTGGGCATGTGCATGTGCTTAGCTAGAGACGGGGTACACCCTGCACTGGTCACCAGTCAATCGCAGGGCCAACACACAAAGACACACAATCACACACTCACACTCACACCTAGGGGCAATGTAGAGTAGCCAATTAACCTAATGTGCACGTTTTTGGGATTGTGGGAGGAAGCCGGAGTACCCGGAGAAAACCCACGCAGGCACAGGGAGAACATGCAAACTCCACATAGAAGGGCCCAGACCGGGATTCGAACCTGGAACCCTCTTGCTATGAGGCGACAGTGCTAACCACTGCACCACCGTGCCGCCCTTAACCTGTTAACCTATATTTTGTAAAATGGTTATGTAGAAACAAGAGTTAAAAACTGTATTATTTCTCACTAAAATATAAAGTTGTGTAAAATGGAATTATTGAGGTGAATTACAAAATTTTACTTTGCACCTTTAAGTGCTAGTATAACAAACTTTTAATACTGTATTACCTCTGTGTTTGACTTGAGGGAGGACGGTCAGGGAGGGTGTAGAAAAATCCAGCCTTTTGTTTCATTGGCAGTTAACAGTATTCTGTTTGACAGTGCACCTGATGGAATAATGGGGTCAAAGCACCAAAAATGTAATTCTACAATTTGACTTAGATTTGAATTTGGTGAGTTGAAATGTCTGCGGTGAACGAGCCTCTCCCTCAACAGGAGTGCCCTTGAGCAAGGCACTGAATGTGAACAATGAACGTAAAGCAGAGTATGGCCTCTGCATGAGCAAACCCTGTAGGTGTCTGAGTCATTTTCTGTGTACTCCAATTGTTATTTCCAAATCACGACTCTGCTCTTAGTAATGAACGCTGAACACTTGACTGTCTCCGCTGTGACCCACGAGCTTCTAATCATGTACAAACGTGCACCGACGTGCTTTTTTAGCCTACATTTCTTGGCGGAGTAAAGCTGCATTCCGCCCCACCCCTTACAAACATCATCATCACCACTGTACCTAAATCAGGAAGCACAGAGGCACGTTTTTTTTTTCCTTTTTGTTTTGTTTTGTTTTTTTTTTAACGGAGACGCTTTCATGATTACAGCAACGGCGAACCAATAAGGGAGAAAAGGCGTTATTGTTGATGTTGCTGACCACCACCGTCGACCACCACTGAGAGAAGACTGACAGTTGGTTACATCCTGTACAAGGCTCAGCTGTGGATGCAATTGACACAGACTAACCGGAGAAGGGTATGTGTACAGTCGAAGTGGTTCAGCTCACATAAAACAGATACAAGGCTAGAAAGCCAGTGTAAAGTCAGTTAGACGCGTTAATAGCGCCTTACTGTTTTTATTTTCCTTTTCGACCGTAGAAATGTGGTGTGACGATAGTAAATATGCTCACGTCGACTTGTTTACGGCAGTAAGAACCGTTTCGAAACGTGAGGGGAAAATGTGTTCGGAATGTCATTTTCGTGCTCGTCCAAGTCTACCTAACTTTACCAAACCGGAGGTAGTAAGTGTTGTTTAATAGGCAACAGACAGTGACACTGCATTGTCATGTGCTTTGACGGTGTCGCCCCACCACCACCACCACTACTACAACCTCCACCCTCCCTGCTGCGTTCCCTCTCGTTGAACCAGTCACTGTTAACATGTCTTGCAATTTCACGCTTCTTTGCTTAGCAGCAATGTAGCATTCGATTTTGAATAAGACTCAAGGCCTGATGTGAATCGTTAGATACTCATGTTCAATTCGGTATACTTAAACACGTCAAACAGGAGTTTAGTCTTATAAGATTCAAATTTTTTTAAACGCTTGTTTGCTACGGCGCGGCTCGGTCTGTTTGCGGTGTACCGTTTGACCAACAGGAGAAACCAATTATTAAGCTTAAACTTAATTCATGTGCGCATTAATAAGTGGATCATTCACTTGCCGAATTTATTGCGAAGTCAGAGTTATTCGTTTAAATATATAACTTCTTTTGCACGAGCCATAATAACATGCACCAAAGCGTGCCACTTTTAATTTAAAAGGTTCCAAATTGAGTTTTGCACCTTTTCTACAGGGCAGTGTATATGAAAAAGGGACCTTTTTTTTTTTAAAGAACGTGTTCTTTCACCTGACTTTTGGTCTAAATATATTGTGTTTTTGTGGCTAGACTGCTTTAGACTATGACTCAGCTGTGCTTTCAGGAGCCAAAAACATACACTGTAAAGCAGGCATGTCAAACTCAGTTTGGCTCTGGGGCCAGATCCAGACTTTCTGTTCTCAGGTGGGCCGGTCAGTAAAAGAATGTCAACTCCAAATATTTAGCTTTGTTTTGCAGTACTATGCTTTATCATTCAGCCTACATTTGTAGCCTACCCTACATATTATAATCACGGATGACAAGGGGTCTTTTCTAAGCCCAACACATTTATTCACAAACAATGGAAAAAAAATGATTTTCATGTGTTAACAACTGGTTTATTTTAACAGTTCAGTTCAGTTTTACATCTGAACCAACTCACCACACTAAACAAACTCAAGTGGGAGCTATGAAAAAAATATTTTCACCTTAATTGTCATACTGCTTTGAAATAAATAAAAAAAGAAATACAAAATAAAATAAAATAAATAAATAAATAAAATAAAAAGTTATAGCAGTGCATGGGCAATACGATTAGACTACATCAGATCAAACTACTAGGCTGGGCCTACTGAAGCTGAGAATATACTGCACAATATTAATTGTCTTTAATATGAAACCAGATGAATCTTATTTTTAATGATCTGTATTCATGAGTGCAAACAAATTTCGTGTCATCACACTTTTTTTCCTCTCTCTCACTGCACTCCTGCAGTCTACTTGCTGCTGCTGACTCCTGAAACTTGGCATCTTTTTGCCTTCACAAGTGCATCGATATTAGGTGTGAAATCCTGAGTAGCAGCACATTTAATAATGTCATTCAAGTGTTTATTTGTTAACCTTGTGCGCTGCTTTGTTTTATTATTGTTCATTATGGAGAACACCTGTTCACAAAGATAAGTAGTCCCAAACATTGATAGAACCTTTGCAGCCATGGCTGTTAATTTGGGGTAACCTGGCACGAGATATTGATAAAACGTATCCAATCCCATGGACCCAAATTCATCCTTCATAGCGGAATCGCACTGCAAGTCAATAAGCTCGAGTTGAATGTCAGCTGGCATATCAGAAGGCTTCACTGTAAATGGCGAGCGAAAAAAAGCCAAATTTGTTCTCAAGTTCACTGAATACCTGAAGCCTCTGCTCAAACTCTCGCAGCAAATCTGTTATGTTGTCTTTATATTTATCCAAATCATTATCGGGACGGGCCGGTGCCTTCGGACGCACAGCTGTGAGACAAGAGAAATGTGCGGTGTGACCGTTAGATAGCTGCGACTCCCACAGTGACAGTTTCATCTTGAACGCGCTTATGCTGTCGTACTTGTCATACTTGTCACAACTTTTGATAGAAATGAGCTAGAGACTCGCTTCTTTTTTTTAACATACTCAGAAATTTATGCCGGGCTGGATTAAATCAACGGGCCGCGTCCGGCCCGCGGGCCGTATGTTTGACATGTCTGCTGTAAAGCCTGGAGGAAATGAAGGATTACATCACTCTGCATCCTCTGGTCTGTAGCAAGTGCCACATGTTACATGACTTTACATGAAAACAGTGAAAGTGTGTAACAGAAACCATACAGGCTCTATTGGTCTATCTAAAGAGAACAGCTGTTCACCACCTCACTGTTGGTCTGTTGAGGAAAAGAATTGCCAAGATGTGACAGCAGCACATGACAAGATGACAGGCTCCCATTTGTAAACGTAGTCTTTTAGTTTCATGTGATTAAAAAGGATGTGCATCTCAAAGCAGAGACATGCTAATGCACTGTTGCTGCTATGTACGGTCTATAAATAAAGTACTCACACATGAGTGGTGATTTAGTAAAGCCTGCAGCCCTGAATGTCCTCTAACCCAGGGACTCTCCGCAAGGTAACCTCTGGCTCTGTTTGGTACAAACTACATGCAGTTTTAATCTCCACCTTTTTCATCTCACTTTAGTAGATAAAGACGGGACTCAAAGCAGATCATGTACATCAGTCGCCCCATTTAGCTGGAATATCACTGTCACACATTGTCAGATAACGTGATTGGTACAGTGTTTCATATTTGTTACAGATCTTAGCTGCATTGACAGAAATGTCCGTTGTGGCTTAAAGGATTTTGTGGAATGTCAAGGATTACCAGACAGAACAGCTTGTATTGATCATACATTGCCAGGAGACATAGCTTAACCTTCACATAGCTTTAGGAGAAGTTTCAGTTTGCCTGTGAGTACCTGAGCTGGGAAGGCCACAGGAATGCATTCCTTTGCATTCCTTTGCATTTCACAGGATTTGCCTCTGCTCAGCCAGGAGAGAAAAATGCCAAGAGGTTTGCTCAGCCATCACGTGCGTCGGTTGACATTCCTGTCTTCACGAACAACACTAAGTTATGTTGGTTGGCTTTAACCATAGTTTTGCTTACAGTTAAGTTAGATGTTTTGTTAGTATTTTCTGACTGCATGCTCTTTCTGTGTTTGCAGGTGATTCACTGAGGTTAGACAACTTCCGTGCTCACACACTCACAAACTTCCTCTCTTTTCTCACTTCCCCTCCTGTCTGTGCCTGTTCTTGGTTGACAGGTTGAGTCACATTAAACCCATAGTTTTGTTAGTTTTGCTCAAGGCGTGGTGGTGTCAGTCATCTCAGGGTGCCGTACTGTGCAGCATATCTTGTCATCCACAGTGGCATCACAGCCTGCAACTCGTAGAAATATTGTTGAAAACTGCAATACGGTGTAAGTCCAAATTACAGGAGCTGCAGTTATTTGAGAAAAGTGATAGGTGTCACTTGTTGCAACATAACCATTAAGTGTAAATTAAGCTTTGCACGTAAATGTAAAAATAACATTATCACCATTTTGGGTTTTTTTTCTTTTTGCTTTTTTCATTGAAAATTAATTGCAAAACTCAAAACTTCAGCAGTTTCAATAGCTGTCAAAATTATTGCAGTATGCTTTTTTTTTGTTTGTTTTTGGCATATGATTTAACCCAATTGCTAAGTGTCAGCAGAGGGTAGAGAGCATGTAACTCAGATTATTAGATAGCAAACCCCTGTTGGCACTGGTTGTGTATCTTCATTAGGAAGCACTGAACTTGCATTTCAAACCCGAGGCTATGGACACCCCAGGGAGCAGCGGGATGTGTCCATTCATAACAAAGCAAAACAAATGTATGCTTTAATTACCAAAGCAATAGCTATATGGAATTTTCCTCACCTGGGAGTGTTGTTCTTTTGCTAGTGTCTAATATTCCCTCAGAGCCACAGAGGAAAGTCACAGCAGTCTTACAAATTTAAAAATGTTGTGTTAAATCACAGCTGTATATTTGTCTGTACACATCAGACTGCGTGTGCAAGAAAGAGATGGAAATTGTCATAGTCTGATATCATTTGGTTAGATTACCAGACGTTGTGAGCAGTTAGCTTATGTTAAGACAACAGGAAGCTAAGAAAGCAGTCTGATTGTGTGAGACGGACAGCTGGAGCCCACAGGCAAACATTGCTTCTCTGGGAAGTGGAGCTGCTGTAGCTCAGCCAGACAGTCATGGCTGACTGATCACCGAGCTGACAAAACTCTGACTTCTTCTCTAGTCTGATCCCACATATAGCTGTCCTCACTTATTCACAGCACTGTGTTCAAACCAGGCTGGCATTGTAATTGAGGATGAGTGCCACTGTAGAAATGGCAGTGCTAAATGTCCGTGCAGGTCTTTAGCCATCAGTGAAGTGTTTGAAATGTGCCAACCAGCAATCCCCTTCCCTCTGCTCGATAATTGCAAATTCATTCTGAAAACTAAACACCAAACATAACACCTGTCAAATGTAGCCAACTAAATCCCACTCTCCTTAGTCACTGTTGCTGCACCTGATGAGCTTTCTGTTCTCTCACTGCTTTTTGTGTTGTGTGCATTTTACAACTATGATAGCAAACTTAAAGAATTCTTAGTAAAAATTGAACCAATCTGTACTTGATTTCAACATGTAAGAGAAAAGCAGGCTTCTCATTTCTAACCAGTGATTTTGCTGGCTTGGAATTAAACCTTGTTAATGAGCTGATTAGTTCAAGCAGCAGGTTGCAAGCTTGTTAGCAAGACATGCTAATGATAACAATTTATGTTCAAGCAGATAAAAACACCATGAATCCCTTCTTTAAACTTTTTTATCTATTTTTTTTGTTTTGGGTTCAAACTCTTTACATGCCAAGTACCATATATACCATAAAATGTAGTTGATTTCTGTTACCAGAATCAAAACTATACACACAAGTCTATATAAAGCTCCTTATCATACCAACTTGTGAAATAGTGACAAAATTTAATCTAAAGGGGAAAAAGAAAAGAAAATTTATCTCAATATAAGCAAATTATGACTCTTTCACAAACTGCTGTGTTTTAATTAGATGTAATTTATAAGCCCTAAAACGCTACCCTGTTGCTTTCCAGCAGTGTCCTGCACTCCTGTATGCAACTTAACTGATCGTTTACTGTAAAAGTAGCCAATACCCATAAATGGTAAACGACTTGTGCAACTTTAAGCACATGTCAGCAAACTTAGTATTTGTGTTCTATTTGACTGTCAAGCTAGATAATGTAAGAGAGTCCTATGGCATTTATTCTCTATATATTTTGTATTACAGAGGGTTTAACCTGAGCCACACAGTAATAATGACAATGATATCTCATGCATACTGGGTTAAATGTATGCAAACATCTCTAGCTGAAAGGGAAAGAAAGAGAAAGGAAGTGAGAAGCCTGAAACCAACCAGGCTGGATGTCACACTTCCTGCAGCTTGCATTTCTCAATGTACAGGCAGATGCTCCCTCCCCATTGGACGGATGTTGACCTCTGACCTGAGATCTCATTCATGTCAAGAGTAATGTACTTTCGCTGGTAGATAAGAAGTGTGTAACTCTTACTCTGTTTTTTCATTTTATCACTTTCTTTTGTGTCTCCTCTCCAGACACACAGACATGCACTCTGTTTTTCTTATGTAATTGACATCCAATATGTGGTGCAGTCACTGAGGGCTGCTGGAGGGTTAAGAGAAGTTGTTGTCTGGTGTACACAAGAACAAATTTAAATCGGTACAAAGGAACCAGGCAGCGACACACAAACACACCCACACACATGTTCAGCCACTAGACTGGGAAATGGGTTTGTCAGCATGTTGTGCAGTACTCTGCAGGCTTCTTATCTAATCCGTTAATACATGCAGTGGTTATTGTCAAATACATATGCTGTTTGTAAGTACTTCAAGTACAGGAAGAAGCTCTGATTTAACATGCTGATCAGGATAAATGAATGTGCCAATAGTTTGTTGTGATGATTCAACTGTGAGAGGATTCTGACTATCTTACTGTGCATTGTAGATTTGAGACTTGAAAACACTAAATGTAAAACTTTTCATGTGCAATAATTTAGGCTGAATACTTAATTACTACTGTGTGGATCTTAGGAAGTAAATGTATAACTATAGAGGCAAATTTGTTTGCTTTCTTAAAGGACACATGTTGCTGCTGCAGTTTGCTAAACTGTTGTAGGTGATGTAGGTGCCTAGCTTGTCTGTAAGTTAGGATTCATTTAGTGTTCATCGATCACGAGATTTGTACGTCAAATTGTCAGCTCCTCTCCAAAACAAAACAAATTGAATAAAGTAGTATCACATAAAAAAAAACAAAAATCATTCTCTGTCTGATGCGATTTGGAGGCCGGAAGACATCCAAGGTGGCTGCTGGTTAGCTGCCCTCAATTGCAGCCATCTGATGATGAAAATCCTTCATCCAGTGAAAAGATATTGCATTAGTTAAAACGATCAAGATCTAAAAAGTGACGGTGACGTTACTTGAAACACTTTGAAAATAATAACAGTCAATAATAACAGTTAATCCGTCAGTTCATCACCAGACAGAATGTAAATTCCTATTCATCTCTCCTGTATTTGACTCTTGTCTTAACGAAGCCACTGACCTAAAACCCTCTTGAATCCCAAGAGAATAAAATATCAATACCATTAAGTTTGCAATCGCAAAAGATTATTATTTGTTTTCCATTTGTGACTTTGTACTTCACAGAGTGACAACATTTTGATGAATATGCCGGACAAAAAACGCACCACATTGTTTACCCATTCATCTTTTTTGTGAGTCAGAAGTCATTTTCATGCCTGACGTATCCCCCAGACAGCGGTGTTGGTGTCAAAGCCACAGTTTCATTTTGGCATTGTTTGTAGTTGTTTCTCCAAAATCAATACACAAACATGCTTATTGCAGGTTGTTAAAGCAAGAGATGTATAGTTTCCTAACCTGATTGTTCCCAGGTGTTTTATTGCAGTGGTTGTTGTCAAGTAATCCATTTTCACTTTTGTCAGCATTATATAAAGCTCGTCTGATCCTGTCAGAGAGATTTATGTTGCATCAAGGTGACATCACTTTCATTTTCACAGACCTACAGTCAGTGAAATAAATAATGGCATCATGTCTACTGGCAGTGAAAAAAAGAAGGCTTGTCTTTTTGCCAGTTGCTAAAGTGATACCTAATCCAAAATTCCAACAGGTGGATGAGAGGAGATTTTCAACACAGGCGTGATTTCTCTGGCTGGTCTGCCTTCTGTCTGGTGAACAGCACCGTTACTGTACGTCTCTCTGTTTCTACAAAATGTAAAACCACTGGGTATCCTCGCTGAAAATTTTTTTTTTTTTACAAGGAAGACAAACAGACAAAGGGAAAAAAAATGGCTAAGTAATCCAGGATGTGCTGGAAACTAAAGACAGTAGGGGCCTTGTTTTATTGTCAATAAGCAGGGTTTTTTTTTTCTAACTAATGAGCCTCTTCCTTATCTGTGTTGAAGTCATGTAAAAAACATTAGCATCTTTACGATATTGATGTGAAATGGCCTCGTAGTGGCCAGCTCAGACACGTAGATAATTGCTCATATATATTGCACATTCTGCTTTGAGTGGTAATGATTCCTCCAACTGCTAGCCTGTATGTTTCTGCCCTATTATAGGAGAATCTCAAGACCTAATGATTTATTTAAAGCGGAAAGGTTTCAAGAGATGTACTGAGACATAACTGCCAATTAACAGCAACTTATATTTGTTAAATTCCGAAGGAGCCATCAAACGTGGCCTTTCCTCTCTCTGCTCTCTTCTCTTTCTAAATTACTGGGTGATATGTGTGTGTGTGTGTGTGTGTGTTTTAGATACATCCATAAAAGTACTGTGGCCGAGTTCTAATTGCAGCCATGTATTACCCACACCTCCCTCCCCTTCTCTCTCTCTGCCTCACCCTCTCTCACAAACTATTATGCAACATACTTTTCTTGCATGTCCTTGCAGGATCTCAGCTTTGGTTGTGTAATATTCTACAGAGGAACTGGCTGCAAGGCCTCACATTCAGTCTCACAGAATGGCTGTGACGTCTACCCACGAGAAGAGTCTGTGGCAGTTTTAACTCTTTAACTTTTTGTGCTTTCTGTGACTTCAGCGTGATCATCAGCACAATTGATAAGTTCATGGCCTAAGGGGGATGGAATAGAAGGAAAAGAAGGACTCTGGATGTTTTCACTGTTTTGATTGTTCTTTGGTCTCTTGTTGGAAGCGTTGAAGTATGCTGAGGAAATCTCTTGTGATCTCAAAAACTGCAAGATTGCCTCTTGACATGTTGTGCCAAATCCACTTGTCGTCAGGCCTCAGAGAGTTTCATGACCAATGTGCTGACGCCTTGGACACCTTTGCAGACTGTTGTGTGTAACTGCATGCTTGTGTTTCTAGGGTAAACTCAGGTATGTGGCAGTGTATCTTTTTATTTCTAGGGTAAACTCAGCTATGTGACAGTGTACCTTTTTGTTATTCTGCGACCTGTTAAAATTATGTCATGGAACCTGTCAGTAGTCTCCTGTGTGGTGACAGTGACCAGGCTTCCAGGACACGGGCATCCTCCAGAATCTCTCGGTCACTTTTGAATTTGGCAGCCCATTTCTTCAACATGCTGTAAGAAGGGGCGTGCTAGTGTTGCCACCATGTCCTTTTTGACCTCCTTGGGTGATAAGCCCTTGAGGCTGAGGTAGCAGAGGACTGTGCAAAGGCAGATGTTGTCCATTTTCTCAGGCAGTGTTGAATGGAAATTTTCAATTACCTGAAACAGAAAAGGTTTGATACCTTCAGATTTTTTTTATAATAGATCTCTCTCTATATGCACCTGGAAAGAGAGCTTTATAACTCATCTTCTTTTACTTTAGGCCACAAGCTTATCACCCCTCATATAATCTGATATGATTCAGCCCAGTCTCTTGAGTACACAAATGTGACTGAAAACAAAGTTGTGAAGTTATTCGTATCAGTGTTTCTCTATATAGCTAAGCAAGTTTAAGCAAACAAACAAGCAGACAGTGTTTGCCGAATCCTAATTCATTTCTAAAAGTGAGCAGTTTTAAAATGACTGGCTGTATCATGGAGGTTCAGTGGAAAATTGGTTTGTGATATGTGTGATGGTATAGAAGTATGCTATCAAAAGCCACTTCCATGTGGAAAACTGCACAAAAATAAACCAGGCTCCTGTTATTCATTATTGTGGCTAAGTGATGTCTTACCAGTAGTCTGCAGTGTTTTTCTTTTGAAAGTTTATTGTTCAGTATTTTTCCAGGATGTGAAATTAGATCGCCTCTTATGCAAATGTGAAATGTGATTGTTAGATTCAGAAAAGCAATATCCAGCCACCACACACAGCCTCTTCTTTATCCCTTTAGGTTGAAGGGACCAGAGAAAGCTTACCAGACTGTCCAAAGTCACTGCTGTGCTCAGTCTTGTTTTTCATACCCTTTTTAATTTTAACTGTGTTACCTTAATTTGATTCTTGACAGGTGTGAGTCTGTCAGTTTTATTTCCTTAAGCCTCTTCAGGTCTTTCTAAACCAGAGACTGTTATAACAAGGACCCAAAACTAAGCTCAAGCCTGCAAAAAAATGAGCTTATTTGAAGTTCCACTGATCAGTATACTTGTATTACCAGTGGATGCAGTTCCCTTCAGATCTATGATACATTCATGCACATTTTACTCACTTAATTTGCTCCTGCTCACTTCTGCTATTAATCCCCAGGAGCTGGTGAAGACCAAAACATAGATAAAAGAAGACTGACTTTAACATTTACATTTCTTATGTGACCAGAAACATGAATGAAAAAAATGCAAATGTTGCACTGCGTCTGCTTGATGTTGAATTAGGTCACTGTCAGTTTCACTTGACAGCTTGATACGGTGATATTATGTGTCTTCAGGTTCTAAGTAACCAAAAGCTACTTTGGAGTTAGCTGAATTATGGTCAAGGCTGTTTAATTTCCCTAATTAAGTTATTTTCTGATATGGCTGCTCAGCGCAGGCATCAGCACATCATGTTATAATGAGGCCGATTTTGGGAGAAACTCACTGTTGTTTGAAGAGTTTTGTGGGTGTTCTCAGTTCCTGGGAAAATTTCAGATCGTTTTAAGTTTTGTTGAAGATACGGTTCCTTTGGGTGCAGAGCTGTTTACTGCAAGCCATATTACTGAGATATAAAATCTTTAACATTTCAGTCTGATTGCATTTTAATCACACTTGCTCTGCTGTGCTCCCTGTTCAGAGGATGGTGGATGCTCTCACTTTGTTGGACACAGGAGAGGCACTGTGTTATATTTAATCAATCCAAGTTGACCGTTGCATAAGATAAAAAAGGCGTTAAATAGTGTGTGTGTGTCTGTGTATGTGTGGACATGAACATGGAAAGATTTTGCCACGATTTTGTTCTTTCTTATAATGTTTGTTCAAAGGTTATATTAACATTTTCAAATCCCTTGCACTAATTGGTCTGTGAGTAGGGAGCGTGAGGGGCTCTGTGCATGTAAAATTTGAATAATAAATGTGACACATTCTTGCATTCTTCAGTTAATTAAGATCATTTTCGTATGGAGTCTTTCCTGCATCCAGTCATAATGCTAGAGGCCTGTGCCAAACTCAGTCTGGACTATCAACAGACCATCAAGTAAACCACAAGCAAACATTTTCAGTGCAAGAGACACAAGAGACAACAATGTTGTGTCCATATATTGATCTAAACTGAAGAAAGGCCAGAAAAGGAAACAGACAAGTTTCAAAGATGATGAAAGCCTTTTTTGAAGGCTAGAAAACTTCAAAAAATCCATGGTGTGATTATTTGAAAGTAAAGGAGAATGGTCCCTCAGAGGAAAAAAGAAATTCTTTCTTTGAGAGGTGAGTGCAGGCTGAGATTTTGATTCGTGCAATATTCAGCACTTCTGTTAGATAAGCACCGAGTTTACACCTTTTCAACTGGCACTTTTAAGTAGATGAATAAATGGCATGATCTTTCATCTTATATTCACGTCGTTTGCGAGCTTTGAGATCAGTCACGTGACACCTCTTCTTTCTTCATGGATATTTCTCACTTTCTCCACGCGAATAGAGCTGAGCCGTCTTTACGTTGCTCTTCTTCCTTTTAGGGGAGTTTAGCTTTCAGGACATGTTGCTGCTTTTCAGGCTTTTGGCAGCTCATCTGTTTGACTGAATTCGGTTTGGGGTTTTTTTCTGTTATAGCTGCAGTATTTGAAGTAGTCCTATACTGTTGTCAAACGCATGTGCATTATGAAAGTGATGTATGACTAGGGATGCAACTAACCATTATTTTTATTATCAATTAATGTGACTGTTATTTACAGGATTAACTGATCAATCATTCATAATAATCAGTCAAAAAATGAGAAAATGCTCACCACAGTTTCCCAGAGCCCAAAATGATACCTTCAAATTGCTTCTTTTTTCCAAACAACAGTCCAAAACCCAAAGACTTTTCATTTGCTATCATAAATGCAGCAAATCCTGACATTTAAGAAACTGGAACCAGAAGTTGTCGTTGCCATTTTTGCTTGAAAAAAATGCTTGAAACGAGAGCCCAGAATAAGGTGATGGCTGTTATTAATCATTTGAATTATTAAAGTCTGTAACTGAATAGCATTTTTACATGTTAAAATAGCATTCCTGTCGTTTCTTTGTTCCCATGACTGACACAGCTCGGCACAGCAGCAGATAACTATGAGGGTGAGACTCAATTGTGCCACCCTGCAGCAAAATGATAAGTTGTTAAAAAGGTGCGTCATCAGCTGTGGAGAACTGTATCAGATTCAAAGATAGTGACACTAATACAGTAGCTACTAATTATCAGAAGCTTTGTTTTACTGCTGTGGCAGCACTGCAGGCCGAAACAAACCATCTACAGAAGTGTTCTAATCAATGGATGAAGGCACAAAGACTATAGCACATACAGGGAGGGAGTTTGGGTTAAAACATGTCCCTGTTCGGAATTGTTTGGTCATTTTTTAACAACCTTTTTACCTTTTTAGTTGTATTTGTTTGTACTGGTGTGAAAGCTGTCTAGCAACAGGACTTTGTGAAAGTAGATATATGATTTTGGATGTAAGTTAATCTGTTTCTAAACCATCTGCTGATTGTGAACTGCTCAGGAAGCAATCATATGATAAGCAGTCTGTGTAAGTGGCTGAGAGCATATTTTCATGCAAAGGCAAAGTAACCATGGCAACACGTATGGATATTAGTTCGAAATTTTCCCTCTTGCGTCAGAAGTGAAAAGGAGTTGAAAACTATGACGTCCTTGAGTCCAGTATTGTGTATTGTGGAAGATCTGAATTAAAAATTGAAAGGTATGTGATATTACGGTACAAAACACCATTTAAATAATTTGATCCCAAGTGCTTTACATTTTACTTTTCATTCACCCACTCACACAGGCTCGACTGGAAGCTAATATGCAAGTTTTTCTTTGTAAGTTCCTTAAGCTGTTGTTGACACCAGAGAATGTGAATGAAAACATAAGAAGCAGTGAAATGATGCACCGCTTGCAGTGAGTCACCAGAATTTAGTGAAACACAATGGCAAGAATAATAACAATACTTAGAAAAAGAATGAAGACATGAAATTTGTATAAGAAGCAACTAATACAACAACATAATGTATGGTACATGTAGGACTGTACTGAACTTCAGTCAGGGCGTTGACCACTCAAATTCTAAATCAGCTACTCTTTCTGACTCGTTTGATCCCAGCAGAGCAAAATGTAAGGCAAAATTAATTTTAAAAATTGTAATAATATCCAACATTCACAACATGTTTTTATCTTGCTTCAATCCGTATTTGCCGGCATTTAGTCTTATGTAAAGAGCATTTTTACTGAGGTCTAAACTGTTTGCTTCCTGACCTTCATCAGGGAGTGGGGAGATACTTCTTTTCCTCCCAGGTGAAGCTGATTCCCACTTTGGCATTTACCCTCTTCATCTTTCTAGCAGTTGGAAAACAACACACAGGAACTTCACTTTGGTCTTGACTTGAGACACTGCAGCCTTTATTCACTGACAAACTATAACCTGCACTGAACATCTACTGCTAAACTGACAACTGGCTGTTCACTCCTTTCCTCCTGATCGGCTCCTTTCACCACTTCACGCTGCGTGACATAGACTTTCAGGTCCTCACTAATACTGGCTGTTTTTAATCTGGAACAATTCTCCGTGCCCGCACCATAAACTACCAGGAACAAATCAGTGGAATGACTGTACAATTTGATGACAGACATCCAAAGCTGCATTCAAAAGCCTTATTAGAAGCTTCCAAATGTTAAGAAATGACAGCCCTATGGCATAGTGCTAATGATGTAGGCTGACATTTTTCAAAACTGTTAATGGCTCTTGGTTCCCCTAAGGGACCATAGACACCTCTAGTTTGGTTCATTTGCTCTGGATGAAGAGAAAAAATATGATTAATTGTCTTAGTTAAGTTTTGGCCATGTTCCTGTTCACACTGACTTTCTTACGAACTGATGAAGAAGAATAAACATGAAATCATACAGACTGACATTGATTGGACAGTTTTAGTGATGTCACCATGCATCATCAGCCCATCATCCAGACCTGTGTGGGAAAACTGAATTTTAGTTCCAGCTGTTAGATGGGCACCAGGATTCAGTTGACAGCATAGAAACCAGCCCAAACAAACCACACAAAACCACAGTTTGTTTGAGCCGACCCAAACAGCTGTGAAAGCAGACAAAGACCAAAGTCAGAGTCAAGACTTTCATGTATTGCTGAGCCTGCTATTGCTTTAAAAATGAAGGCTAAATCCATTACAAAATACATTTCAAGAGTCATGATCTTGACTTTGATCTGATTCCTAATGGAATTGCAGATCTGTTGCATTTCTTTGTACAGTAACATTCATCATCCAGTATGAAACAGTGTTTTTATAACCGTGTGTGATGGTACACTTTCACACACTGGCTCAGGAGGTAGCCCTTCTCGCTGAGATAAGGAGGAGTACATATCTTCACAGAATATGCTGTTTACAGTCTACTCTGAGTTTAAACTCATTCTCTGTTTTTCTTACAGTCTCTGTCAGCAGCATGGGCCAGCATCTAGGAAAGAGAGAGTCACCCACAGACAGCAAGGTAACAGTCCTCATTCTGTTTGTCTTGATGTTTTCTTTCCAGCATTTGGAATAATAGCATCTTGAAATGCGAGTGTGTGTGTGTGTGTGTGTGAGCGAGCGTTTTATCAATAGTAATCTGAGAATGAAGCATGTGTTGGAGAATTTTCTTTTAACCTTATCAGTGTTAACACTGGCCTTTATCAGCCTGACTTTGGACTCTGTTGTAGACAAGCTGTCATGCTCCTTTACTCACAGATTTATTACCACCGCTGAGCCTTCAGTCAGACTGTTGAATGTCTTTGGACAGAATGTCAGAGCTCACGTAACTCATCACAAAGGTTAAAAATAATGAATTCTTCACAAGTAGTGTATTTATCTCCAAGTTGTATACACCAAATGTTCATTTTTATGTTTGCAGGTGATTCGATATGCTCAGTCGCCCCAGCATGTGTGGTTACAACTGCTTACTCTCTTACCTCTGGCACTTGGATCACAAATCTAGGTTTTGTGATGATCACACTGCCAGAGGCAACAATTTATATTCATTACTCTCTGAGTAATACACAGTCTCATTACTGCATACACACAGCTTTGTTGCAGAGCATGGAGGAAGGATGAGGAGGAGATAACTTTGTAAAGGTTGGGTGGATGACTTAGCCTGCAAGTTTTTTATGGGTTTCCGTCTATCTATTCTTTGTGTCACTGTACTGGAGTAAACACCACGTGCAGTGTGAATTCACAGTCCTACCTCCTCTCTGTTTCTTCGATCATTGATTATAATATCAATGGATGCTGAAAGAAGAACCTCTGATACACAGTACAGTAAATGTAGCATTTTCACATGTAAAAACCAGCACACTGTTACTTGTTTGGCTAGTCAGCTTTGTCAAGTGCTTGTGCGTACATGGGAATGGCTGGTAATATTTTACACGCTGCATTTTAAGCAGTCGCTCTTCTGTAACCATCAGCATCCCACTCTTAATTGAGCCATGTTGCTATGGCAATACCCAAAGCATGGCGAGTCCCCATGGCTCTTGTGTGTCGTCGCCCTATATCATAGCCCCTTGAAACTACAAGCCTCGGGCATCAGTGCTGTATGAGAGAACCCATTTGAACCGGAGGGAGTAAATAGATGATTGTGTGCATCAAGGCTGACACTAAATAAACCCTGTCTAGGTACACATCTCATCTGAGCATTAGCTTTGGCCCAGTGATCATCAGAACTCTGTTTGGCTACACCCACATAGTTCACCCTGTCCTGAGTAGGATAATTGACCATCCAGATAGAACCAAATCATTATTTCCACAGCAACAAATTTTTCTCCCTGGAAGTCCATCTAGAAATAGTTGATTTTTTGGCAGTTTATCCATCTGAACAGAAGTGAGATGTGTGAAGTGTTTTAATGTTTCAGTGCACTTGCATTTTGTATTGCTGCTGAGTCAAATGTTATGCTTAAAGTCTCAGATGGAGAGGCGTTATGCTTGCTGATGGATTGTGTTCACTGCTGTTATAGGACTTTGTTCTGTCAGCCGAGCTGTTGGAATAGGCACAGTTATTGCATTTGAAAGCATCGGGACAGATCAGTGAGTCTGCTTTTTTAATCCTAAAATAAGCCCTTTTATATCAGTGCCATAATATGAACAGGAAGTATAATCAGATATGAAATAAACAAGAATGCAAATCAAGCACAATTCTTCTTTTTCTTTGATAACATCAAGCACCTCACAAGAGCTTTTCTTAATTGGCTGGGAAGCAAGGTTGTCTGCTGTGCCCCAGGGCTTGTGCTTGATGGAAAATGCCTGCCTCTAATAGTACTGTAATTAAATAGAGCAAATACATTTGAGAGATTTTTTTGACTCATTTTTCTGCTCTGTGAGTGCAGAAATTACGAACCAGACACTGTTCTTGTACCCTGAGTGTGGAGGAGGATCAGACTTTAACTGGGACAGTAATGTAATTTAATGACATCATGTAATTAACGCAGGCCTTGCTACTTTTTGTCACAGCTTTTCAAAATTACCGGGGAATATAATAAGCCTGGGCCATTATGATTGAGGCTGCAGAAGAGGTTGGAAGAGGGTGCTAGCTTGTTGTCTACAGCCTAGGACTAGGACTACTAGGACTGCTACTAGGACTACTAGGACTGCACAATAATATCGACACATCATTGATATCTACCGATAAAGGCTTTAAAACAAAATATTGTCATCGGCTGAACATTTCATTTTTCTTATA
Organism: Scatophagus argus; assembly: GCF_020382885.2. Classification (NCBI taxonomy): domain Eukaryota; kingdom Metazoa; phylum Chordata; class Actinopteri; family Scatophagidae; genus Scatophagus; species Scatophagus argus. The sequence goes on from NC_058501.1 coordinate 7,329,870, forward strand.
GCAGCTCAACAGGATGACGATTTAAATACGTGCATGCAATTCAAGTGTTCTATTTTTGCCAAGTGAATATGTACATGTATACATGTTTGCAAAGTGCTGTGTGCATCTGCCTGTGGGCCATCACTCTAAGAAGAGCCATAATAATATGTTAATTCCACCAGAGGAGAGATTTTGCTTTGCTTTTCAGTGTGGGAAAAAATTTGCATATATCACTTTTGGCATTGACAGTCGCCCAAAATGAATCGGAAAATATGAGCACATTTGAAAACGAACGATCAAACATCCCGCATCCCTACCCCTAGCTGACAATGTCAGCATTTGAGGCCATGGGCAACCACGTAAAAACCTGCAGTTTGCCTGCACAGTCTGACTTGAGGCTGACTTCCTTGCTGCTGCCTGTAATGGGCTGAGTGATCATGTAGGCGTGCTGGGGATGAGGGGAGCCCGAACCAGCAGGGAGGCCGATAGCTCAGCTCACAGATGATTTGTTTCCTTTGCCTACAAAGCACACTCTGGAGAGGGAAGAGCAGGAGAAGGAGAAGTAGATTAATTTGTCAAATGTGAAGCTGCCAGGGGAGGTGTTGGGGCAGCATGTCACAGCAAAGTTGCATTATTTAGCTTTATAATTACACCATATATCTCTCTCGGTCTACCATTTGTTTTTCTCCTTTCTTTTGACTTGATTATTGTGACATTTAAGTCAATTTAAAGGTCTGGCAAAACAGCCAGTTGTCATAGTGACAGTCAAGCAGGAACAGAGCGTGACAGAGTAAGGCAGGTTGTGTTTAGATGCTGTTGTCTGAGTCGTGATCCCTCTCCCAATTTCTTATCATTTTCAGGAAGGGTGAAATGTACCCTTACCTCCTTTGTGAAACCTCAGAGGCAGAAACAACACTGACAAAATGTTTCTCTTTCAGCCATCTGAAATGTTCACACCACAGATATCTCAGAGCCTTAAATCCCACTTGGAATTACAGGATAAAAACACCAGCCTCACTGCTTGTTGTATTTTTGTCTGAGTAGAAACAGAGGCGGTTGGTCTGGTCGAATTTTCACAAATGTAATTATATCTGCCTTGGTTAGTGCATATCATAAAAATATAAAAAACTGGCGCACTTTAGATGCGGGCTGTATAACGGCATGGAAAATAACAAGGAAATCTGCTCTATGGTACCTAGCGTGCTCAGATCTTGCCAGGTTTAGATGATGATGCATGCAAAAACTACTCATTCCTCAACAACTAAGCCAAAGGTTGCCAGTCCTTTGATAAATGCACCAAATGACACACAACCCGTGTTAATATAATCTCCTACAATGAACCATGCATTTCCAGCCCCATTATGTTGTTTGTGCAGATTACTGGCCATCCATACACTGATGCGACACATCACGTTGAGATACTTTCTGCCTAGCTACAGTAAGAGGAATTGATTTTTCAGCTATCTCAGACAGCCGCAGTGAACATAGCGTTGTGATATGGCGGCCTCAGACTTGGTGCTCAACGATCATAGAGAAGTCCATCACAGCAATGATAAAGTGTATAACTGTCACTTGATGATTGCTATTGCTATTGCTCACTATAAACAGTGATCTCTTTGCCTAGAAGTATTCAGTCCGCAGTTCACATTTTCAGATACAGTTGCAAGTAATTTTGGAAAATGTACAAAGCCCCCTAACAGCAGAAGAATTAGGTAGTGTGTAGGTAATTTTGTGTAAAAAATGATTATCTGATGGAGGATTAGATAAGATACACTGAGTGAAGGTGTGTGCACCAAACGAAGACACACATGGAGTTTAAAGTAACACGGAGCTCATACCGAAGTGAGATTTACCTTGTTATTAAATCCTAGATCTGACACGCTTAGCAGTTGGTCCTTGCTGTAAAGAGACTTTATAAGTGATTCAGCCAAGCACACTGGAGAGCTTATTTTGCAGAAGAATTTAAGATGTAGCTTTGTCAATCCTCCTTTTAATTTCTCCTTTGTGTCTGACTGAGATAAAATTATTGCTGAAATTACTGAACTTAAAACTGAAGTCTCCAGATGAGGGAGCTTGAGGCTCAGTTTGTAGACCACCAGCCTTCATAGACCATCTTCTCTGCCTATTAAAGCGCTCAGTGTATTGTGACCAGCCCAGAATGCTTGTTCCCTTCTCCTCTGTCCACATCTGAATCATAGCTACACTTTTCCCATCCACAGTCTGACCTCATTTGGACAGTGTTTTTACTGCACTGCTGGGCTCAGAGTCTCATCTGTTCTAGCCACAAAACGTCAGATGCTGTTGTTAGAGTTCTAGTTTCCTCAAGTGAAGATGCTTCACACTCCTGTTGATTTCAGTCATTAAAACTTAAAGAGTTCAAACAGTTCACTCTAAAAATCAAACACACATATTTTCCTCGAGTTGTAAAGATGTCTGCCCTTGTTGTGAGCATTTTCATGTAGAAATTCTTGTTCCCTATCACCATGCAGAAGAAAGCAAACAACTACTCATGAATGAGAGGCTTGCTAACTAAGCTAACTAAGCCAGCTCAGCTGAGGAGGGCGTTATTAATATTTACATCCCATCCTGTCACAAGTATGAGCCTCTTGTTCATGAGTAGATGCATGTTTGCTTCTGTGTGGTGATACTGTGTATTTTGTTAGAAAGAAAATAGTTCCTACATGAAACTGCTCACAGCGAGGTTGAATAACCAGGTCGTAATTTCTGGAAAGAAAGAGACATTGCTTTTTTTTCAAAAGAGGTTTTCTTTTTCTATCTAGTTTCATTATAGTCGAGAGACATCGGGAGAGGGGGAATGAAACACCTCCCAACAGCTCTAAATAATAGATGGATGTTAAAGACATTTGATTGTCCTCTTGACATTTGATGATTAGAGTATGAAATTGGCATTGAGCTGTGTCCAATTATTGTCTTTTCATATCTTAGCAAAAAGCTGAGATAAAATGTGTATACTCCATTTGTCTTCATCTCTGAAGACAGGATGAAGCACTGAAGTGCACAGCTATCACCGAGCCACAGACTGGAAGATAAACCTGGATTCCATTTGAAAGTCTCAACTCAATCAAGCCCTGAAAGGTGTTCAAATGGCTGAATCGTTCTTCCCCTCTCACTACTCCAACGTTAGGAGTACAGCAGCCGTCCGGCTGTGCGTGCCAATCTGAGAGACCCATCAAACAAGCTAACATGCTCAGCGACATTAGCCTCAGTTTTAAGCAGTAATACATTTTGAAACAGTCAAGACACTGAAGCAGCTTTAGACACAATTATTTTAATTGCCTCTGTAATTGTCTTTTCTTATTCCTACCTCTCTGACTTTTTTGTTCCCACATCTGCCAAGCTTTCCATTCTGTCTGTCCTCATTTCTACTGGAAATGACAACTGTTCATTCAGCTGTAGCTAGACAAGTTCGTTTTGACACTGAGTTGGTTCAAAAGATAATCTTTTCTAAGTGGTTGAAAATAAGTGCTTGATGGTCGCATAAAGTGAAAATATAATAATTTAATGCAGTGAAGTCTTGTGTATGTATGACATGTGACTCCAGTAAGCAATTTCCAGTGAGAAACATGCTGTTCACGTTTTCACCACTGAGTACAGAGGACTGATAGAGGCAACACATGGTGCAACAACACTCACCTGAAGTCCAGTGTCAGTAAAACAGATGAGCTTGTGGTGGACTACTGCTGTATATAGTGCGTAAGGTCTTTAAAAGAGGCAGTTAATTCAAAATCAAAATGATGGATACACTGATTATGACTAAATTTCACCCAAATGTCTAATAAATAATAAAGTAATGAAATTTTATATTCAATAAGTCAACTTCACTGTGACAGCAGACACACTGTTCCTTCCATTATTCAGCACCATAACTCAGGAACACAAGAGCAGATTGCGAGAATATTGTACATTTGCTCACATACTGAACTGGTGATACTAATGGACGTAAACCGCAACTGGAAAGAAACTGCAGCTCGGCTGGTTGGCGGAGGCATAGTGTACATTGAGATTCTTACCTTCAACATTTTACTCTGGACTGGAGAGGTGTAAGGGATCATTCACCCACATGTTGTCATCTGTATGGCAGTCAGACATAGTGCAGTCTTAGAGAGGTCATAATGACTGGGCAGAATATGATACATTTGCATCAATGGGTTCTGTCATACAAAAGAAAAGACATTTGACAACCTAAAAGATCACCAGGTGCAGGCAGAGATAAGCAGGATTCTCTCGGGAAAAAATGACTAATAGTCAAGGAGCTTTATTGTCATTTCACACATGTAGAAACATGAGATGGAATGAAATTAGTTTCCCTGGTCCCGGTATAAGCCCAATATCTGCAGTCCTGATCCTCTTCTCATGCTCCAGGGTCAGGTGATGCTTCATTGTGTCCATCACCAACCTCTGTGGAAGCTCTGCTCCACAAGAGATATATTTAATAAGCCACCAGCAGTGGGTAGGTGTGAAGTCATGCTGACAGTTGCTGTCCAAAGACTGGATCTAGCTGCTGCTGTGATCAACTTAGTCAAAATTCCCCCCCTATTTTTTTTTCTCTTTCATTTTCTCCCATTACCCTGTGTGTTAATAATGTGGGCCAGATACAGTGGAGGAGGATAGTGTATTAATTTTGTTGTTAGAAGCTTTTTTTTTAAATGTGTGTGAGACCAGTGTTTTTTTTTTTTTTAGGGCTGTTGGTGTGCTGTTCCGTGAAAAAAATTGAGATTAGTTAAAACAAGTCAGAACGGCCACTGCAGTGTCTCCATCCATAGCCTGCAGGTAGACGTGTGGTTGTGGTAAGCTGTGTGACGTAATAGTGATTGTTCAGGCCACGTTTTACAGTCTTGATCCTCAAAATAAAAGTTTCTGATTTAAAAAGGTTCGTTATGAGGATCATGTTTATTTCACAAAATGAAGAACAATCAGAAAACTGTTTCATTCCTAGATTTTCATCAGTTCTGTGAAACAGTCAAATCTAACTAAACTTTAAAAATAATTGCAGAATGAACATAAAATACAACAATAAAACTCTTTTTAAGTTCTGTGTTTAAGTTTTTATGACACAATGGTGGTATTGAACTGCAGATGAGTACATTTCAACCACATGTACAGCAGTAGTCCACCACAAACTCATTGTGATAATAACTAAAATGTCTTACTATTACACATGGAAAACCTGATGACTATGGCAGTTTTTTTTGGTAGTAGATGTTCTCTTTATCTTTCACTTGCATTAAAGTACAAATTGTGTATTTTTTAAATGTCGAATAGCTCCAATAGACCATTACTTGGAGATTTTCAATCATCAACCAAACATATCAGTTAACCAAACCTCCAATACCCAGCAGCTCAGCCTCTGGAATGTGGATTTGTTGTTTTCATAGTTAATTTTCCACATATACAAAATGTTAGGCTGAAGAGAGAAATGACAGCTGTGTCTGTATGTGTGGGTTTACATGGACGAAACCCAGCAAAGGTTGAATGATGAGTGCTTTTGTGATGAAACAAATGTTGATGTGCCAGACTTGACGAAAGCAGTGATAATATAAATTTTATCAGCACACTGAAATCCTAGTGCAATTTGTCTTCTTTCCTTTCCTTCCTTGATTTCTGTGTCTGTCTCTTGTTGATTTAAATCATTGGTTGAGGGACTTTGGGCTTGCCCTGGACACCTGTTTGTCCGGCATTTATCTCAGATACCACACATCAGGGCTTGTGCCTGCTAAAAGTCAACATTTGAACCTGAAATGAAAGATAAAGTAAAGATCTTGTATACCTAAATCAAATTTCAGAAAAGCAGATGAACATACACCTTCTGAGACATGTTTCAGAGCAGTTGTACAAAATATCCCCTGTCGTGATGAACAATACTGAGGCACATTCGATATGTATTCAGATTCAAAATTCAGAACATGGTTGTCTTACTTTTGCATTTGATTTGAAGAGAATGCTTCACCACCTTTTTTTCCCAAGCAAAACACAAGTACAACTTGTTAGCACTTGCTTCCCATAGTTTTCTTCTCCTTATAATTTCTTTCATGTATCCCAGCATCATAAATATTTCTATATTCTGAATTGTTGTTAGATTGTTATTAATTTCACACATTAATTGCTACTGGCAATATTAAAGATTTTTACAAAAAAATAAAACAAATCTATTAAAAATTTTAATGTGAGCTGTAGGGTAAATCCTTGTCTCTGTAGTCTCTGATTGACTATTCCTGCTCTGAACAAACATGCGATTAAACATTTCATCACTTGAGAGCTGCTCTTAAAGTTTTCCTCCTACACTGTGAAGAAACTGTAAGAGTTTAATTAACGTGTCTTATAATATTCTTGTTCACGTTCAGCAAAGAATCTTTTCTACTCCTGAGTTGGTTCTTTATTGTCCTTAAGTGTAATTAAGTGTAATTAAGTGTAAAATAAAAAAAATAATTTACAACTCTAAACATGAATAAGTATAAATCACATAAATCCCCTGAAAATTGTGTTTCAAAAATTTGTAATGATTTACTATCTCTATAACATTCGATGCTCATAACTAAATAACTGATAAACAAAAAACACTTTTTTCAGGACCGTGTGGTGGTAGTTTGATCCGATTTGATTAACATTGGCAAAACAACCCATCAGATTTTGATAGTCTAAGTCTAAAATGAATGAAATTGCTGAAACTTATAACTTTGAATAGTGTGTGTTTTAGGATCCCATCACTCATAGTAAGGATAAAATAAAATTTCAGGGCTCTTAAAAAAAAACAAAACTAAAAACTCTCTTAAACTTAAAGGCAATTTTGAGTGAAAAGGATTTCATTTTATTCTCTCGCTACTGGAGGACTGTCACTTATGGTTCATTATCAAGCTCCTTGAGGATAAAAAGTAGTTTCTATCCGATTAATCTGAATCCTGTATCCCGTTAATCAAATCTGTGTCTCTTCACATCAAACCAAATTTCCATAATTTGTTTCCATAATGGAACGGACAAAGGAAACTCAGAAAGCGTAGCCCTTTGTTGACCTTTTCTGTGATTTGCATGGGTAAGTGCTCGCTCCCCACCACTCGTCCACCTACCCTGAGCTTGCAGGACGGTGTTACAGTTGTACTTCTGGCTACGCTCACTTCATGGCGAGCCCAGTTTTTGAATGCCTGTGTTGATGTCCATATGTTGGCAAACCCACTTGGAGGTGGAAACCAGGGATGTGAGTGTACACTGGGGAGGAAGAGGGAATCTGTAAGAGGATTTATAAAGCTCAACTGGGAGAATCCAACTGTACTTGTTCAAAATGGCTATTGAAATAAATGCACATTAGGTTTAGAGCCAGGTAGCAGCAGTAACTTGTCTGACCACGTGACTCACAAGTATCAGTACAGGTGGGTGTAGCAGTTCAGCCTGAATTTTGTTTAAGTTATGACTTCATGTATTCAAACAGCCTGAGTCAGACCACAGCTGACAGGGAACCACACCTGAATTAACACTTCTGTATATCTGAGAAGTCGAATAAGACAGGCGTGTGTTATTTTCATCATCAGCGCCCAACATTGTCATTTAACCATTTAATCCTCAGTGTTAGCTATAGTCAGCTCTAGTGAGAGCAGAAAAAGCTGTGCTTCAGTAACATCTCCGCACCGTCAAAATCTCTGAAGTGTAGAAATCAACCCCAAAACAAGGCATTTCAAGAGACAGCGGCCTATGGGAAATGATTCTCTATCTTCATTGATTTCTTTTTCCCCACAGCTAATGGGATTTCAAACAGATGTGATCATGATGCAAAACATTTTCATTGAATTACCAAATTTGCATCGAGATTCATATCATTATTATTCCCTGAAGTAGACAATCACAGCTCTTGTCCCAGCTGACACAAGGGACTAGTTAGCAACAACAGCTATCATTTGGCTTGAATGAACTATTTGCTGTTTTCTGATCACTTTTCAACTCATGTTGACACAGTGCTTTCACAGTGATTTGAAACATTTGAAACACACCAAACATTCCAATTCCCGATAAATGCCAAAATAAAAAAGATTCCAAAAGCTGATGTTCATTTAGAAACAAAACTAAAACTAAAACAAAACCCTTCTGTGAGGAGTTTTCATGTTCTCCCTGTGCCTGTGTGGGTTTTCTCCAGGTACTCCGGCTTCCTCCCACAATCCCAAAAGCAGGTACATTAGGTTAATTGGCTGCTCTACATTGCCCCTAGGTGTGAGAGTGTGGTTGTCTGTCTTTGTGTGTCCGTCCTGTGATTGACTGGCGACCCTTCTGGGGTGTACCCTGCGTCTCACCTGTTGTCACCTTAGCAAGGCTCCAGCACTCCACCGTGACCCTGAGGGATAAGCATAGATGGCCTTTCTTGTCCACCTCAGTGTAAATATGTCTTTGGCTTCTCTTGAAGTACAGCAAAAGTACACACACTACACATAGCAGAACAAGCTATTAAACACATACAGAATATCCAATACACAATAATCAATTAGGCTGTTAGAGAGACCAGCTCTTATAAAATAAGATGCATTCATCCTGTTCCTGTGTGGGGATTGAAATGTTCTCGCTGGTACTTGTGAACCTGTATTGACGGTCTGATAGAAGCAGCTGAAACTCAGAGTGTAGTGTGTAGTGAAAGGTGTGTGTTTACTTGTTTTTGTGATTTGCCAGTAACCTTCCCTGCAATGTTACAATTATTTCAGAGAGCTTGCTTTTGCTCACAATCAAGTTGCCATACCAAGCTATTGATAAACCAGGCTACTGAATGCTTGGTTGAAAATTTTCTTTTATTATCAACGTAGCCTTTTAAAACATTGAAAAGTGTTAACATTAACAAAAATATCATAGGCATATAATTTTTTTGCTCTATATCTAAGCGTTAATTGCTGAAATTGTTTTGTTTTGTTATGTTCTTATCTAACCCGCTCACTTTACAGAATAAATCTTGTGTTAAATCCAGATGAATGTGACTGAACAAACTTAGATTTAAGAATCGACGTCAAAGTGGGCAAAATGTGTGCAATCCAAAAGTTCAGCTTTTGAATGTGAAACGAATTGGTGTGAGTGTAATTCTGCCATCATTACTAAGCCCACATACTGTAGGTGTACTTCTCTCTGCTGTTCTCTCTCTCACTCTGTTGGTGTCTGTCTTTGCTCTGTTGCCATGGCACCTCAGCGCCTCACCTCTTCAATCTGTTTTTGTGTTCCTATTAAAGGCTTCGTCACCTGGACCCAAAGCAGCACAGACAGCAGCAACAGAACCTGAATCACAAGATGAAGTCTTTGGTAAGAGGTCAAACCACATCTTAAATTTATCTTTACATGCTTACTGACATTACTCTAAATGCCATGTATGGGTCAATCGACTGACACACAAAAAGTGACGCTTTATTTTATACTTTTAGCTGTTTAATGTATAGAAAAAATAGTAATGAGCATTTTTTTTAATTCATCATTGAATGAACTATAATAAGATTGGCCAATATGTATTTATTAGGGCTGATACCAGTCAATAGTAAATAAGGGGACCAATAAGTACTTTCATTTTCTACTACTTTATGCTTCCACTCCACTGGGGGCAAATTTTGTACTTACTTTAGTTACTTATTTCTGAATTAATTTATTGTATTGGCAATTGGAACAAAGGAAAAAAAAACTGATAATTTGACCAGATAATTGTCCAGGTAACAGTGATAATTAACAGATAATGGCTTTATACATAAAATCAAAGTTTTGTGGAAGGTTCTTGCTGACTCATAAAACAGTGGAAACTGCAACTTTATACTCACATTGACACAGTAATTTACACTCTGTTATTGTGAATCAGTATATTTTGGCAGGGGGCAACAATAATAAAAAAGCTTCTGCAGTTGACGGTGAATGAAACTTACTTTCCTCATAATAACAGTATCTCAAAAGTGAGTTTTCCATGCACCCCTAAAGTTTCTTTTTCTACAGTTTTTGCTTTTTGAGAAGTTTTCTCCCAGTCTCATTCATTGGGAGCACTTTGGTGTGAAAAGACAAAGGTTAATAGGGCCTTTGTAATACTGCAGCTCAGCAGATGAGGGCAGAGTTTGGTGCGCAACAAAGAGGGCATCTGCCAGTTGGCACTGACTTCACTGATTGAAATGCTTGATGCATATCCTGACATATCCAGAAGAAAATTACCATTGCTGATTTAATTGTAAACAAAGGCAAATCAGATAGGACTTTCTGCTAGTATGTACTTCAGCTGTGTGATTAATAGGTCAGGCTATATAAAATAGTACAACAGAAAAATTCAATCAAGGTGTAACTTAAATTATGAGCTTCTTATGAAATCAACATCCCCATGTTTTTGTTTTGTAACGAAACCATTTGAGTCTCTGAACCTTCCCTGACTGTAGGAGCTGAGTGAAGATGCACCCTCAGGAACCCCCTGGCATGAAGGAAATGATTTTTTCCTCGCATACAGTATGTGTGGTGGCCAAACACCCCGGAGCTAAGCATCACTAACTTACAGTGTGTTGGCTTCTTGTAGCTGGCTGTCGGGGCTTGTTGGTATGCCAGAAAGTAGTCCCACAAGGTAATGAAGAGCGTTAGGCTATAGGTTTGGGAGGGAGAAAGATATTTGTTTGTTCTGCATGAGAACAAAACCCTCAAGACATTGACCATGCAGAGGAGGAGCACAAGAAAAAATGGTGGAAGACAAGTGCAGCCTGTTTTCTTCCCTATGTGTTAGTGTCATTGTTTTCAGAGTGAGCTGACGTAAAATTTGAGAGAGGGGTAATAGTTCACTTGTAGCTGCTTTTTTTTTTAGTGTTTTTGAGGCATGAGCAAGATAAGATAAAATATTCCTTTGTTGATTCACAACAGGGAAATTTGAGTGTTGCAGCATCTCAGGACAGAACAGGCATTTCTCAAAGTGTACTCTTTATTGATAGAATCAGATCCATGACATGCTGCAAAGTCACTGTTGAGCAGCTGCAGAATGATAAAAATATTTCTGTTATATGGTATGAATAAATACTCCATGACCTGTACTGTGTCTATGGACAGTGCAACTGACCAGGTTGCTCACTGAGTGGTGAAGAGGGCCCACAGTGTAGGGATGCTCTTATTGACTGACTTTCAAAGAAAGGTCAAAATCAACTTAATAACATGCAAAACCAAAAGTCTCAGACTCACTGCAGTGTGTTTCTCTCCATCTCTACGTGTGTGTGTGTGTGTTCGTGCATGGGTACATGATCAAACTTGTGTGTGTCCATATTTGATGTCATGTCATGGCAGCTTGTTTGAGTATGAAATCATGCCTCCCTTTGCAGAGGGAAACATACCAGATAACCACCACGGTTTACTGCCTCCTGTTCTCACTGATGCTTTATTATCAGCAGCAAAGTCATACCTCACAGAGGCTTCGTCAGATTGATTTGTTAGCCACTCGATACCCCCCTTCTCCTGTAACTAATTAATGTCCCATGTGTTTAACACTTGTCATTGATCAGCGTGGAGCAGACTCAGAGGATCCACCACTGACACGGGCAGTTCTTCAAAGAAGCCACCCACACAACACAGTTTCACTATTTTTTGCAATCAGAGACAACATAGTTGCCAAGGACAGCCATGAAGTTATCTGACAAGCAGTAGGGTACTGTACTAGCAAAGAAGGTTTCTTATTGCCTTGGTCATTTAATGTCTTCACCTTTAAATCACCCGTGATGAAATACTATTATCTTGTTACGCTAGTCAGTTGTTTGACCTCAGCTTCCTCACACTGGCAGCTCATGATGAGAACACAAATGAATTAGGATGCAGGTTTAAGTGGCAATCTCTGTAAAACTGGCGCTAAGCAGCAGACTAAGACGTGATCTGACTGCAATGTCTGCCGCACTCATTCAGGTTTTCTGAGGAGTCTGTGAACATTATTGAGCTGAACCTACACCATGAAGGGAAATAATTAGCTTGATTTTAAATTGATTAATCTGGTAAATGAAGATTGTGCACAACAAGGTTGCTAAAAGCTTAGAAGTTGAATTTAAAGAGCACTTTGTCTTCATTGAGGTTTGTTGAAGGGGTAAGTGAAAATCAGAGCTCTGTCATAGTGTGTATTTTGTCTGATATTGGTCAAAAAGCTGCTTCAGAGCACTGTGGTGTAGACACTTTGATGCTTAATGTTTAACTGGCTCTTTGCTCAGTCAGCACTGCTTTCTGATGGTGTATAAAAATCCCATTTTCTTATCGGTCCTCTAACTCTAATTGAAGGAACATGGCTATTAGGATACATTTAAAACCTTTCTCGTACCTGTTTGCCAAGGCTGAACTAATTTTGCCCCATTAGGTTGATTCAGGCTGTGGACGAGAGAAAATAGGAGGAATTTCTACCAAACTGACACTCTGCGAGTGGTTTATGACAGGTAGGTTAGCTGTGCTTTATTGAAGTCTGTTTTGGTGTGGTTGTCATCAGCAGGCGTCATGACTCATCCAGGCCTGTCCTGTGTCTGGGGATGTCTCCATGCAGCACTTCCTGTTTGCACTGCTTTTCCACTAAAGGGCAAACACCACCATCAGCTGTGCGGCTGTTAAAAGCCCATTATGGCTCCATTACCTGGCCCAGTCTGCAGCAGGCCCCCACTCGGCAAAACAGGCCCCCTCTATCTGCCTGTTCTGTCCTGACTCTGTCTGGGTCACTGTTTCTTCATCAGCACATTGTGAACTGAGGAGAAATGAACAGCAGTTGTAGGCAGAAATCCAGGAGAGCCTGAAAAAAGTGGGATGTACTTAAACGTGGTTGCCTGACCAGCCATATTATGGCAGGGTAGCTTAAAGGGTCATGCGGGTAGTTTCGCATGTTTTAGCCATTTATTGTAAGAATATCAGAACAGATGATGAGTTAGATATTTGTTTCAGACCAGGAGTTTCTGGTACTCTGGGTGAAGAATGAGGATTAGTGGTTGTCTTTAAGAACAGCTCATTATAACCATAATGTTACTAGATGCTTTCTTGGAACAAAGTTTTTGATACTGGTTTCACATCCAAGTGCAGCTCATAATCCTACAGAGCAGCTACTTAGGATGCTCCAGACAGAACTGCAATATTAATTCTTTCACTTTATCTTTACAAAAGGTAAAGTTAAAGATTATCCATTGAAAAAGGTTCTAACAATGCTGGCCAACACTGCGCATTTCACCTAACCATGATTTAGTTATTGCTCAGTGAATCTTTTGATGTCAAATCATGCTTTAGAAAATGTTTGGCAGGAGTGCGAACCTTTGGAGAGATGTAGATATTGAGTTAAAACCTGCTAAAACATTCAAGGACAGACTCAGTATCTCTAAGTTGTTAAGCTGTTAGGTTCATACAAATAGGAAAAAAAGAAGCAGGTGCAAAGAGGCTTTTAGCTCTTTCTCCCAGGCAATTGGCTTGGAAAGATTAGATTGTTTTTGTCTTCTTACACCCGCACTCATCAAGAGGACTTTGATGATCAATATGGGTTACCTAAACTCTTACATTGTAGGTCAGTTTGTTCTCATGCAAAGCAGCTTGTTGTATAGAAAACAAAAATGTGTACAAAGGCAGAGAGTACTTGCAAAGTAGAAATTTAATCTTCATTAATTAATCTTAATTAATGAATTAATTTATCTTAAATTTAAATCTAATCCTTTTCTAACATATTCTTATTGTTGATAAATTTTGCATCTTTTAAATCCTTGCAGTATCAAGTACTGTGAGGAAGAGAGAGGGAAAAGGGCTAAACTGTATTCAGTCCTGAGTGAGCCCAGAGGATATGTTCTTCACCCTCATGTCTGCACACTGTCTGTGGAGAACCAACTCTGTTTCCTGCTTTGTTTGAGAAGGTCTGTTTCACACGACTGCTGGGAAATTTGATACAGTAGTACTATTTGACTTGGTGCTGATTGTTTATGAATAAACGAAAAAGTGCATGTAATTGACAGCAATGGGATTATTCAGATACCAAAAAAATATGACACGTATATGATACGTACAGTGAATTCATACAAACTGTGGAGATCATATTTCTATGACCTTGTGTTAGTGATAGAAGAGCACAATTTATTTATAGTTCTTGAGAGTCAGAATATTTTGTTGCCACTTGTCAAGACACAAATAAAATCACAATAATCAATCCAAACTAGATGAAAGGCACCGTTTTGTAAGATACTCCTGATATTTTTGAACATTTTCACACCTCGTTACTTATTATGATTCATCAATACCAAAAGCGTTTCACAGTTTTATTAATTCTGTTCCTTTTAGTTTTTTCCATTATTCAAATGTCTTGGAAAATCATTGTCCTGTGTTCTCTCACACTCCATTCATGACACTTCAGAATCTTGGAAAGATTCCAGTAATATAAGTAATAGTTCAGGAAAGCCAGTGTTGTTATGCGATGTACGTATGTTAGTGTTATTAAACCCTAACATATGTACTTTACAATGTAACTATTTCAACTTAACCCTTTGAACTTAATTAGATATCACTAAAGTGAAAAAAGTGGACTAGGATGGACTAATAATCAGCTGCTTAAATAGAAAACACATGAAGCTAGATAGAGATTGGTAATTAGATGTTATAATCTTAAACATTTAAAGTCTTGGTAGATTTGGCATTTGGTGGTAACTGGAGAAGTGCTTTCTAATAATAGAGCTCTCAGAGTTGCCTTTAAAATCACACATCAGCTGTTGGAGTAAGCAGGAACGTCTTTAGCGACCAATGCAACAGAAGAAATAAACTCACATATCTGTTTACAGCTTATCCAAACAACCTGTTAAAGAAGAAGCTGGATAGAAGACGATCCTGAATGATACAGGAATACTGAACTTAGGACCTAATGTTGTCCTCTGCACTATGTGAAATACACGCGTGCATCAGCTTTTCACCTCAATATTTCAGCCAACACACACATATCATTTCCTGTGAGACCTAATTTAAAAGGCGAAGTTTGCCAAGTACATTGATAAGTGTCATATGAGTGACAGTTACGGAATGCAGAAGAAATTACATTTAGAAATAGTACTGACTTTTGATGGATGAAACCTTAAGGATTATAAATTTAACCCCTAAATATATATTTATCCAGTTCAGAGTGCGCTTTACCTTGCACAGTTTATGGATGGTGTAGGTTGTTTGATTATAAAACAAAGCAACATCTAAGCATTTTCTGCATTATAAAATTATAAAATCTGTTTTGGAGCACTTGGTGTACAACTACAGCATCAAATAGCTTTGGCTAGTGAAGTTGCACTTCACAATGCCCTGATAATGGAAACAGATAATTGGATGCTCTTCCTATATCAAAAGAGTTTCGACATGGAAAAACTGAAAAAGGCAAAATCATGGTAATAATGTTTTGCATCCCTTCTTGAGGTCATACTTGAGCTTCTATCAGTGAAATTGAATGATGTTGGTGTGAGACAGTCGTCACTTATTTTATACATTATGTGCTTCCCCCATAATTGCTTTAGGGACCTGCTGGCTACTCTTGAAATTTTAAGGGTAGAACAAGCTGCTGCAGATTGCACTGATTTTGTCCGACGCTGCTGGGGTTACTCAGAGTGCTCTGCTGTACTACAGGTCGAGACGGAGAGGCACAGGATCCAAGAGTTCATACCTCTCTGTTTGCTCGTTACTAACTCTGTACAGAAGCCTCAGAAAACAGAATGAATGAAAACAGAAACAGAGTATGCTCTTTGGAAATAAGATTTTCCCTTGTGAAGTCTCATGAATATTTAATATCTTGTTTATTTTCCAAGGATGAAGAGCTGGATGATGGAGTTAATGCAGCATTGTGTGTGATGTGCACAGCAAGGTTTTTATATACCGACATGTATTCTTCTGGCCCACTCAGATCCCTCTGCTTTCTTCAGCACTGAATGCATTTTCTTCCTTATTGTGCTGGGTTTGTTGTTTGTTTTACACACTGAATGTGATATTTTTTCAGTGGATGAAAGAGGAGTGAACTATTATTGTTCTTTTGGTTTCAATGGATTGTGGTTTCATGCAACACAAACAGTCCCACAGATTAGCTCGTCATCTTTAAAAATTATATAGCTAATTTTATTTGTAGAACACTTTTTATACACAAAAGTGATTCAGAGTGTTTTCCATTTTGCATGAACGTATTAAAAAAAATAAAATTAGAAAGATTAAAAAGTTTGGTCAAAGGTGATTGAAATCATCTGCTGTCCATGTCAGACCAGTTCCATAGTAGCAGCAGTTTAGATCTGTGCATGTTACTGACATATCTGTCATTAGGCCTGACAGTAGACCAAAACCATGAGCTAAAAGAAGCTAAAACACTCCATAGAGCTGTAGGAGTCCGATTCTCTGTGGGTTTAAACAACAGGTTTGTTATTATTCTGTATTTATATAGTCAGCAATGAGTGAGCCTGTTCATGATCCTTTTTCTGCCTTAAATTAAATGGTAGTAGTTGTAGAGAGGAAATACATAAAATATGCAAGCTTTCAGGGAAAATATTACTTCGTGGATATCTTCTTCACCTCACGCCATCCTTCATTTGTATTCTACAACAACCGTAAAATCCACCGGTGACTTTAGTATCTACACTGGCGATTATGTGTACGTTATATTGTCACCATGATTGTGCAAGCACTGCTGACTGTGCACACAACAGTGTTGAGAGCATATATGAGTTTGAACCTCTGCTGTGCGTTCGTCAGCCGTACACATGTAAAAGTGCACTGGCTCAGTCATTTGTCTCTGTGGCGGAGGCTGACACTAGCTGGTACGGGCCCTGGCACTGCCAACATGAAGCCCCTCCTCTTCTTCCCCCTCAAAAGCTCTGATTGTTAAAGGGCAGCATCCATCACTGGACCAGTGTTCTTCAGTTTGACACCATTGTTCAGATTCTCCCTTTCTGTCCCCTCTCACCTCGCTTTCTCGCCTCTGATGTATCTCACTTTCACTCAAGTTTTTTCCTTTGTCTCTCAGATGTGTGAATTCACCTCAAGAGCTTCGATATTTGATACATGCAAAAGATTTTCTTATTATTTGCCATATGCGTTCCTGCTCATTCAGACATGTTCAGACATTCGTGTCTGCAGCTTTTCCTAATTGATTCCGTTCATTCTTCATCGGTGTGTTTGTTGTGTTTGTGTGCCATCACATTGTCACATCACGTAGAGATTGTGCCTCAGTGTTGCCTTGAGTTCAGGAGACCACGTCATCTGGCCTCGACCATCTGGCATGACAATCACTGAGCACGTATGAGTGTTAACAGCTGGATCTGCGGCTACAAGAGTCCAAGGGGAGGGGATGATGGGTAACTGAGAGAGCACCAACGTACTACCCTTGCTACAGCATCCCATATGTCAGACAAGATGAGCTGGCAGCCTTTCCCCTCAAAGGAAAACAACAAACTCAATTTAAAGTGGGAGCGTAGCTGGGGATGAGCGACAAGTATCTGCAGCCGGGTTTACACACTGTATGTTTAATCCAAATTGTGTTTATCCATCTAAGATGGATTGCAGTTCAAGAGATTGTGCCTCAGTTGACTGCTTGTCAGCAGATTTTGCTTCACTGTTCACATTTACCATCTGTAAGAGTGGTCCCACAGATAAAATCAAAGATCTACATTCACGCTCACAAAACACAGCTGGTGAAAGCAATTGAGTGTATTTGCTTGCTTGCCTTGGGTCCATATTTAAAGAAACCTTGTCTGAGGTATCAAAAACACAATGGAGCTTTTGTATGTGTAAGAAAGTGTTGACTAATTATGTACAAGGTCTTATAGTACAGTCAGGGATGCATTTTCATTAATACTTCACCACACACACATATGTGGTCACATGCGGTCTTGACCACCGCCAAATGTTGCCTGAGCAAATGGACCTTGTTTAGCACATTTACACTTAGCTTTTCCATGTGTTTTGAATAGCCTTGAAGTTTGGTTTTCCAGGATTTGCAGCAGGGGACAAAGAAGGCAGATGCAAACAGATTCATGTTCTGGCTAATGGAGATGTATTTGTGTTGCAAGGTGTCATAAATCCCATCTGGATTTTATCCAGATATGTGACTCTTTGTATAAAAAATGTTAATTGGATGCATCCTTCCTCAGTGCTTTTTAGAAGTGCCTGTTATAAAGCAGTCTGCTTGTGATCGGATTGCCTGCAGTGTCAGGTTCCACTTCAGTCCATCCTCCTCCAGCTAAATAAAGCTGTCCCATTTCAGTGCTTTATTGACATGTGGTGCAATATATAATATAATATATTATATATATATATATATATATATATATATATATCGGAGTCAAATTCCTTGTATGGTCACACGTACTTGGCAAATAAAGCTGATTCTGATTCTGATTCTGATAAAAACATTTTGTGCCTCGTGGCATGGTCACAGCTATGCAGGTTTCATACAATTCAGCACTTACACATGCAGTGTTTGCCATTTTGGTGTATTATTTGGAAGATTTTGATGTCTTGTGTGCTTGACGTAGCAGGATGTTTATAAGCTCTCAGGATGATAACTTTCTTGTGCTAGTGGTCATGCAAAAGAAATCAAAGGTTAATGTCTGAGTTGAAGCCTTTGCCGCAAGCACCCAGCTGGTTTCAACTACAGGACATTAGTCACATCCACTGCCCTGCTGAAGTGTATGTGTAAATGTGTTTTGGGCTGTCATGTCTCCATGGGTGAGGAAATGTCCCCGAGCACTACGCTGATGGCATCAACCCATGTTGAGCTCTGTTCTTCTTCTGAGCTGTCCCACTGTCCTACTAGAGACACCCATTCATACCGACTGCCAGTGAAAACCTCATCCTCCACAAATACGTCTGTCATGACAGAGATACTGTATGTTAAAGGTTCTTGAGTGTGCTTGTAGACAAATTCACATCTCATAGTGTGATGTGTTACTGTGCTTGATTCAGGGGTCACAGTGAAGGCCCATCAAGCTGTAGGAATATCTACTATAATCTGCCAAAATGATATTGATTTATTGATTAGACAGGAAAAGAAAATTGCTGGATGATTTTGATAATCACTTAATTGTTTAGGAAATCTGTCAAGGAGAAATGTTAATGGTTCCAAGCTCCCTTTGCTCATGAGATTTGACTGCCTTTGTCTGTTTTATATCATTGTAAATTAAATGTCTTTGTATTCTAGATTTAGCATTTGAAGACGTCAGGGTTAGGCTCTGAGTTTATGTGTTGAATATTTTCAATATTTCTTAAATTGTCTGGAGAGAGAGATTGATTGACAGATAGAAACAAGCAGCCCTGAGATTTCTTTAAGTAGTGTTGCTGTTTGGTGAGCATAGCAGCTGGATGGACTTGTTCATATGCAAGCTTAGCCTTGCAGCTGTTTGGGTTAATACAGTAGGTCTGACACTGCTCTCTGTCTAATGGAGTTTGCAACACTCAGAACAGGCAAGCCAAGCCAAATGTAGCTAATGCCTCATTTCATGCTTGCAATTTGGGAATTTGAAAGTGTTATTTGATATTGATTTGACATGCCAATAAATAAATAAATAAAACAAAAGATGGTTAGCTCAATCTTGCCTTGCAGAATAGTGGTCTGCATTTATTCCTTTGAATCACATCCTTCAATATTTAAAGTCACAGCTCAAAGAGAAGTTCCAAGGTCATGAGCATTGCTTGGGTTATAAAAAGTCAGTGGTTCTACTGCAGCCCTTATCTCGTCCAGAAAAATCTCTGGAGGACTAACGACCTGAATGCCAGATGGGATTTCAGAGACAGAGAGGGCCTTTTTTCTCGAGGCTTGTGGGTGCTTCAAATCCACCATGAATGCAGCGACAGAAGGATTTTTGCCCCTGGGTGGGAGGTTTGGTTCGGTTCCACATAGTGTTGGATGTTTTTTCAGAGGAATGCTTCCCGTTCCTCAGTCCCACCACAGTCCTTGTTGTCCTCCCAGAAGCTAGGCTACGCATCCTTTTCAAAACGAGGAAGAGGAGGAAAAATGAGGAGATTGAAGCCCACTCCTTGCATACCTCCTCCCTTCTTGATGCTGATCTTTCCGCTGAATTTCTCCGCTGAACAGATAAGACAGGTCACTTTTTGCAGAGCACGATAATCCGAGAATCTGGGGTGTCAGATCACATCAATCGTCCTGTGTAATTTCACCGGTATTATCAGACCATCCTGGTGCTGTAGTTGTCACAGGAAGATTGTGGAGTTGTGATGGTGAATTAATCTAGCTGAGGTAACGGGCTGTCATCTGGTGTGTGTCACTGCAATAATGTCTTGGTTACATTATGAGAGGGTGAAAACATATTTTCAATTGAGGCCAGTATCGGATGCTAATAAAGGCATACAGAGCAATTTGACTGCAGATTCTGACCTTGGTGTCTTCTCCTCTGGTGGCCTAAGGACCCATCTGCTAAAGCAGTGATGGGTAGGCCTGAGAAACTATCATTATCTTGAGATTTCAACACATGAATAAATCCTGTATTCATAAAGGAGGCCAATACATTGGCAGCAACATGCTGCTCTCTGACATGTTATGCGTCAGGGTGCTGGATAATTGGCCCTTAGTGTTGTTTACAAGTTGTGCTTCTTTTGCAAATGTAGTGCAAGACTACAAAGGGGGAAAAGTAACATGCAGCATCATATATCTCCTCGTCTTCTCCTTTCCTGTTCAGCAGCATCTTCAGAAACAGTGAAATTAAATCTTAGTGTGACATTAAAAGTTCACTCCCTACTTCCTCTTTAAATATTTGCATATGTTTCCCAGTAGAAACACAGTAGTGCTGCCACAGTGATATTTTGAATTGAACTGTCCAGTGATTTCAGATCACACCGAAAACATTCTCTACAAGATGAGTCTTGAGTTCGCAGGCTTAACAGCACAGACATTTGCAATTACTGAAGAATTGGTTAGGTGTGCTGAGGGTATTATTAAGCTCTGGTGTTAGCTTTAGGACTGATTGCCTGACTCATGGCAGTTGATATTAAACTAAAGGGAAGATGGAGTGATGAAGGAGTCAGTGTTTGAGCGATGGTAATTTAGATGTTGAGGTTTGGCCCTAATTAAAAAGTCAGCACAGTGAGGAGCGCAGGCTGTCACACAACTGTCGACGGCTTCGGCTCTGTGAGGCCATGTAGATCTCCATAAGGCATAAAGAACTACAACAAACAAACCAGCATGAACATCTTGTCCTTCCAGCTTCATTATCCAGTATGCTGCTTGTTCTGTTGCATTAATTGGTGTTCCGTGGGCTACTGTCTTGCAAGAACTCATACACCAGGATACTGTCCCAATTTCTCATCTTTCCCCTTAAATTCACATGAAAAATTCATATGAACTTGAAGGACTCTGAACTGGAAAAGTACTTGGTGGAATAGATGTAGTCTACTTGCTTTCTATCATATTTCGCTCATGCATCTAACTTTTCTAAAGCAACCTAATGACCTTTATTCGGTTTAAAAGCTATATATTTTCATAGTGGAGGTTTGTGTTGCAGATTCCAGTCACAGGCAGCAATTAAAGGATTATTACGTAGTGTATTATTTAATGGACCCCTACTGGCACCCATAATATATCAACAATAGTGATCACTATCTGATGCTGTGAACGTTGGGTGATAATGGACATCAACAACAGTCTTATCTTCACTTTATAGATAAGTAAGCTGTCTAATCTAAGCAGGGAAAACGCTAAGATAATGCTATGAAAAATAGTGGAAAAATAACACTGCTGTATCGTTTGTTTTTGGGGCTTGTGGACAATTTGGACTGAGTCACTTGGTCATCCACAACACTTCCTCATTAGGCAGGTAAAAGTGTGTGGAGGAGGATTTTTGTTTTTCCATATAAGAGTGCTGGTGAGTGAGTTCAGAAATGTCAGCACCTGACTCAGTAATTACTGCGTCATCAGCACTGATCAACAATCCCATCAATATGGTCAGTTTGTGCATCAGGACACTAAAACCCTTACTTAATGCACCTTTAATAACAGTGTGCAGAGAATCAACTGATAAATGAGTTACTCATCAGCACGTAACCTTTTTAATGGTGAACATGTAGTTACTGCAGTATTATGGACTGTGTTTAGTTCAGCCATTGCAAGATGTTTTTCTCCCCTTGTTTTTTTTGGGGGGGTTTTTTGTCTTCTTTTGGAGGATGGTGGCACCGCTGAGCTCTCAAAAAAAGGATCAACAGGTGATGGATGATGGGAATGATTTAAGAGGACTCATAGGCAGGCCAGTGAAGGACAGAAAAACAGCAACTCTCTTATTTATTCTACTTTTGTGGGAAAGTAACAGCCACAGAGGCTTTCGTGAGAGGGAACAGCATTGTAATATAACAAATTTATTGCTTGGTAACAAAGACTGATGAGTTATATTTGAGATTCTTTGCTGCAAGCAGATTATAAATTAGTTAGAACACATTGCCATCATTCTGTGAGTGCTGTCATGGATGAAGATATAGCTCCATATACATATTTTAAACAGTTGAGTTAGATTTGCTTATTCTTCTGCAGTTCCTCTAGAAATGTCTCAGATCCAAAGAACACATTGAATATGCAGAGTGACTCTCTAATGAGCCTCACTGTCAGATGCCACAAGGCAGCTTTTCCTCCATTGACTGACAGGTTATGCTGTCTGCTGACAGAGAATTTTTTTTTCTTAATTTGTTTAAACCACGGCAAAAAAACAAAATAATACTGCAACCTCTTGACAGTTTGCAGACAAAAGAGAGTGGAGAAACCACAGCATGCTGCTAAGAAACCATTCACTTATTACATCTCAACCTTAGGAGTTTTCAGAACTCAGCAGAGAATGTGTAGAACTTTTACTTCTGAAGTTAATATATGGGTCTTCATCTTAGGTTGGTAAGTAGCTCGTGGGTCTGACTGAAGGACATGAAGATGAATGGAGTGAGAGCAGTAATAGAATAGTATTGCAAAACAAGATATTACTGCATCTGTTCAGAAACAGTTCTTAGGAGCATTTAGTGCACTTATGGCTTTTGCATAGAAGCTGTTTTTCAACCTGTTTGTCCGTGTTTTGATCGTCCTGTATTGTCTGCCCGATGGCAGCAGTTTAAACAGATAGTGTCCCGGGTGGGATGGGTCCTTGACGATGTTATGGGCCCTCGATGAGGCAGCAGGAGCTGTCGAGGTCGTCCAGGGAGGGTAGAAGGCAGCCGATGATCTTCTGGGCGGTGGTCATGACCCTCTGGAGACATTTCCTCTCTGTTGCTGTGCAGCTAACAAACCACACACACATGCAGCATGTCAGTATGCTCGCTATGGAGCAGCGGTAGAAGGACACAAGCAATGTCTGAGGGAGGTGGTTATTCCTGAGGATCCTCATGAAGCAGAGTAGTAGTCTCTGCTGTGCCTTCCTAACCAGCGCTGTAGTGTTAGCTCTCCAGGTAGGTATTTTGACAGAGGCATAGTAACTGTACTATGCTTAGTACATAAGCATAGTACATTAGGAGGACTGAGGTGTGTGTGACAAAAAAGACTTGGACACATAGTTTGATAAAAGTTGGTTTCATTCTCTGCATGCCGAGTCGTATTTGAGGAACTCATTTGGCCAAATAATGTGAGACTGCTATACTGCTGTTTCTGCTGCAGGTGCATTATTTTAGAAATAATTCCATTTAAAAGAGAGCCTCTACATAGCACACAGCATAGAGCTAGAATTTGCTCTGCACCCAGAGACAGCAGTCTCGTAGCTCGGGCCCCAAATCAGATAAGTGACACCGTGCATTGGGTTGAAAATCCATACTTATAGGAGTTATTTTAGTGACACTGGGCCCTTTGTTTCTCTGTAATAACTATGCAGCTCTGACAACAGGCCACTGTTTCAGCCAGTATTAGCATGCAGATTCTCTGGTGTAGTGCAACACCATTTCTGCCAGTACAGTGTGCATATTGTTTCGGAAGCAGGAATGCTCTGGATGTGCTCTGCTGTGGGAGCTGGCTAACCTAATGCATAGCTGTCAAAGTGGACAGAGCTGTATTTCCATCTGTGGAACTAATATGCTGAACCATGCATTATTTTACACAGCTGCACAGGTGGTGATTCTGTTGCAAGGGTAGTGCAGCCCTAAAATGCCAGGTAGATTTGTGTTTATTTCTTAATCATTTTTACAAACCTTCTCTTTTGTGGACCCACTATTAATTGTATTACTGTAATAAATCAAGAAAGTTTTTATACAAGCACTCTGATGCACTTGGGCTATGGTCAAATTAATCTGGGTATTCTGAGCACACCTGCTGCAAGATTGTTTTGACTAACAAGTCTGCACCTCAGGAAACAGTTGGCTGTGACATAGGATGGAAAAAGAAATTAGGAATTAGCACTTTTCAGATGATCGTGTCATTTATGTCACTGTCTTTTCCTGTTGGGCAGGTTAAGGTTCATTCAAGTTCAGATGTGAAATGTTAGCTCTGCAGCAGCAGGAAGGGGCACGGTCTCGTCAAAAGGGCCCATTGTGCTGCTGTGGTTTGTTGTGTGCCATGCAGGCCTGAGCCCATAGATGACCCTTGTTGTTTCTGCGCAGGCCTGGGTGAGGCAGATGCGAACCAGAACAATGGCTGCATCTCGGAGAAGCCGGTGGTGACTGACTCCACGGGCGCTGAGGGCCCCCGCCAGCCCTGGACCCCTGCCAGCACAGCTGACCCTGACGCTGCCACACCACGCCCCCACCTGGTCCGCCTCTTCTCCCGAGATGCCCCGGGCAGAGAGGACAACACCTTCAAAGACCGACCCTCCGAATCGGACGAGCTGCAGACCATCCAGGAACACAGTGGAGCGGCTTCAGATTGCGGGTCGGAGAGCCCCGAACAGGACCTAGATTAGGCTAGCTTTTTTTTTTCCCTCCCTCCCTTTCTTTTCTCTTTTCCCTCCTCCTGTCTTTCAGTCTCTCATTTAAGAGAGCAACAAGAACCCCACTTTAGACAAATAAACCACCAACCACGAGCATAACCATGGCATCTGCAAGCAGCTCTGCACAGGCCGCCTTCGGGCTGGGCCGGAGGAAGAAGAACCCCGGCCTCCTGGATCAGATTGGAAAGTTCTTTGGAGGGGACAAGAAGAGGAAGAGCAAGGTGAGAAAGCAAGAGTGGAGGTGAAAACTCAACCCCTCTCATGTATCTCAGTTCATTTTGCTGATTCACTCCCAGAACCACTTTTTACTTCTGTTTCTTTAACAGATCTTGTATGAATTTGTGTTGGTTTTACTGTTGTTTATATGGTGAACCCAAGTCTGACATAATCCTGTGATTCACATTTAACTGGCTAATACAAATCGTCACTGGATAATGACTTTGGGTGTGGTTTATTTTGTTTTATTTTTTGTTGCAAAGAGGCTGTGATTTTGAATCATTTAAATATGGATTTCTATATCATGTTTTTCTTTTATTTGAATGGTACTGACAGTAGTAGCATTTCCTTTCTTCAGTTAAATTTAATATATCTGTTGTAGATGTGACTTGGTGGAATTTCTGCTGCCATTTTGCAGTCTGTTTATTAGAACGTTTGTCAAACTGGAATTTAGACAGCCGTGTTTCAGTTCAGGTACTTCTGTAAATGATGATGATGATGATGATGATGATGTTGATGTGAGAGCTCATTTAGATGTAATGCTGCCACAGAATTTTGCATTTTGTAGAGGTACTCTGCAGAGAGTTCATACGGCTTCTTTGTAGTCTCTTTGATTTCTGTGTCTCTGGAGTCATTTTTAAACATCTGTCATAAGTCAGCCACAGGGAGGTACTTCACTACTGTTTGCACGGTACAGCTGTCTGCTGAGTCACTTTTAATGATCACATTATGCTATAAATGATCAAAGAGCTGTAAGATGTATATTGACATTTAAAGGCATATATTCAAGTTGGAGCATATTATCACCCTCTGTTTAGGAATATACTGTATATATACACACAAGAGTGCAAGAGTAAGAACAGGCTTATCTTATCCTGCAGACAAGTCATTATGAGGCATTAGAGTCTACTTTGCTTTTAATTGCTTTGTACTTGAGTGTTGTTTAGATACCACCATTTTCATCATTGCCTATAAAAACCTTATTGATCAGGCACACTTTAAAAAGTTTTTATTTTGGATTAGTGTCCATGTTTGCTGTGGAAGAGAAAGTTGTACATTTCTACTGACATCACCTTGTCCATTACGTTCACTTCCATATTTCATAGGCTGCTTGGCACTTCTGTCATGGCTATTAAGAACCAGATTGCAGGGTTGTTTCCACCCCTCCTTAGTCCATGTGGCACGCACTCACTGATGCCCTCTGCAGGCAGTGAAAGTATTGAGTCCACAGCAGCATTGGACATGCATTAAAATCTTATCCTGTTATCCTGACAACACTGCTGCAACATGCTGAAGCTAAATCCCAAAGTTTCTTGTAAGTGCTATCACAAAGAGGATATGGAACTGTTGCTTAGTATGTTCCATCATGTGCGCTCATTTTGACTGTGGACATTACCGATGTTGGTTTAGTTTTGTCCAGCTAACCATGCAGAACTCAAATCTGAGTGCTTTGACAAGCTAATTGCAAAGAAATGACTCTACAGCCTGAAAATATGCATTTCCCCCGCGCCTTATGTCAACTATGAAAAGGTGTTGAGTGTAAGATTCAGGATCAAAAAGATTTTATATACACTGTATGCTACAAGTCTTTCCTCTTCTGCTGATCAGATATGGTTTTGCTTTTGTAAAATGTTGAAATGTTCAGGGAAAATGTCAAGAGAACAAATTGTGAAGCTTTTGTTCAGCATTAGGCCAGTGACCAATTTCCTGCATTTTGATTGAATTGTCTTCTTCTTTATGCCATGATATTGTACACCATTCTCCATATTGATGACAGGTTTACTATAACAAAGTTACAGAAATATATATTTATGTATTCACCAAGGGTTTGCCTTCAAATGATGAGAGTTCACATCTCAAGTGAATGACAGAAACAGGTTTTCCCCACCTCCGTTGCCTCTAACTAAAAACGCAAAACTGCACTAAATTTCTGCTACAAACACTTTACAGCAAAAATTCATCATGAAGACAGATTTTTTTTAGCTTATTTTCTGGTCTACTCTGTCTGTCTGTGTGCACAGATTCTCTGCAGATGTCCTTAACTCATACTTTGACCTCTAGGCTGCAGTATTAGTGGGGAAATCATTGTGTTACAGTTTTCTGTTGGATCTTTGGAGTATGCATGCTTGATTCGATTAATGCCGGGTTGTTTTAATGTTTGGTAGGTGTGGAGATTTTTATGTCTTCTGTCTAGTTTATTTGCATAATTGTCATTCCAAGCCCAATTCTGGGCTTTTAGAAAATATTAAGACAGTACACAAAAGATGATACTCAAAAGAAAATTAGCTATTCAAGCAGAAATTAAAAGTTATAAGGAATAGGTCTTAATATGCATGTGAATTTGTTAAATGGCAGACAGAAGCAGTCATATAATGCAACACAGGAGTGATTACTGTGAATGAATTAGGCTTTAGTGCAACAGCTCACAGACAAAACCAAAACTTGTGTGATACTGTAGTCTAACCCCAGTGTCTTTGATGAAGAGGGGGTGCCTGCAGCCCCCTCACATCAGTTCGCTCACCTCAGGTTCACATGTCTTTGACCCAGTCGGAGAGTTTGTTTAAACCAGCAGTGGATCAGTGCTGATCCCTGATTTCTAACGCCTTCAAATTTGCAGTGGATATTTCTAAGTGTTTGTATCTGTTGAGAAGTGCTGTGACCATTGACCTGTTCCTAACCTGATCCTGTTCTAAGCTTTTTGGATTATTGCTTGATTAAAGCTCTTTAACAACACCCTCTGCTCTTTCTTTGTTTTGTTTCTATTGATGTGTGGCTCCATGTCTCCCTTTTGGTTCCTCTTGTGTTGTGAAAGTTTGATAAATTGTTTTAACTGCTGTGCTAATTAGTGGCAACAGCCAGCCGCTCTGATTTGCATTACTGCAATTTTGAAGTGATTTTTCCAAGTTTAGTCCCAAGCAACAAAGAAAGCCAGTCCTTTGTAGAAAACTTTGCTTTCAGCATTTTTTCACTGTGCTTGGCTTTGGCTGCAGTCTCAGCATTTAAAGTGATAGACTTTAAGAAAAACAATACATTCCAGAGTTCAGTCAATCAATCACACAAACTGCAAAACAAAAGAAGTTATCAGAGAAGGTTTAATGGAAAGCAGAGCTTCTGTTTTATCTCCACTGTGAGCGTACTGAGTAATGGATGACTGGCTCAACTTGTTTGTTGGAGCCTAAAGATAAAATGGTAAGAAGAGCGAATACAACACCCTTCATTCTTTCACTCACAGTTTTGTCCACTAAATGTGCAGAGCTTTGTGATCAGCACAAGCTGATTGTTCTTGCTTCCTGGAGACTCAGATCGAAGAGAAGTATTACCACGTCTGAGTCATTGAAAGCCTCCCTAAAGACTTTGCATTCGCATGAAGAGCAAACGTATTCATGAAGATTACTTCTGCAGCTAAAAGACTCAAAGTTCAGCTTCAGAAATTCAGTCGATACAGGGTCATTTCAGCTTCTATTTAAGATGTAAAAATGTGTGTTTATATTCATACCTTGGTTAAATGGACTAAGAAACAAACAAGCAGGCACCCTGGCACGGGAAGCTACTGCACAGTGAAAACAAACACCGTCTAAGATTTTGAACAGACCTTTTTTAATTTCATTTAAATACAAGCTGCAAATGATTGATACTGCAGAAGTAGCAGAAGGCCTGCTTTATCAGTCACACCTGAAAGAGGAGAGTGCCACCTCTCTCTCAAGCATTTCATTTTTAGGATTGGGTTATATTCTACTTTGCAAATGCATTTATTCTAATAGACCTGTATGAAAGTGGCTCAATAAAAAAAATAAAACAAGTCCGTCAACAATTAATTTAAGATGATTTAAACCTTAATATGTTTGACAATATGTAGGATTAGCAATTGCTAAATTTTGGCGAACCCCCCCCCCAAAAAAAGAAAATCACTCCTCCCAATAGCAGTAATTTACGTACGGTCCCCTGGACAGTACAAATAATTGTTTAATTAGCCTCCTTTTTATTTGGTATTTGATCTTGCAAGGCATGAGACCTGATTGCCCTCTGAGGGGAACAGCGAGCTGCAGCTGCCATGTTTGTGTATCTCCACTGCCAGACAAACTGCTGTGTTTGTCAGCTAGATCGATTGGCCCTGCTCTCCCTCTGTTCAGAATCTGAAAGAGTGGAACTACAAAAAAGATAACTCCTTTCATCTGTTTGAGCAAGGATGCACGGTTTGACACTAGGGGGGCACATAGGTTAATTGTACCGAAATTAATGAATGAATGTGTGAAAGAGTGCTGCCTGCACATATTCAGTGCTACAGGGTAGATACCTGATTTCTAGAAAATAAGCTCTTAACAAATATTAAATGCAAGTCTCTGAGATATTCAGTGTGAAGTGAGTGAAGTTAGAAGACTTCAGTATTTTTATGATGGTGAAGATAATGAAGATATGAGGATGATGATGGAGATTTCCAATGACGAATCTCCATTGTTTATTGAATTATTAAACATCATCAATAATGACACAGTCTGTGACCTCTCACCTCAGATGGGATCATAAACCTGTACTTTGTGATAAACTACAGGTCATGAATACTTTATAGCTCAGTCTGTGTTCTGAATCCTGATTTCTTTTTCCTCATGTCTCTCACTGTGTATTATGTGTGTATTCAGGAATATGGTGTACATGTAAGCTGCTCAACTTGATTAAAGGGGTTTTTTTTGTTAATTATAAAAGAGGGACAATTTAGGAAATGCTCTTATTCACTCTTGCCAAGAGCTGGCTGAGATAATCAATGCTACTCTCATGGCTAATCAGAACTGGAGCCAGATGATTAGCTTAGCTTAGCACAAAGACTGGCAGCAGGGAAAGAGCTAGCCTGTCTCACTAATTAAAACATAGATTATTTTTACATTGCTGGTGAGTCATTCGCTCCACCACCATGGTCCAGTTTGAAATATCTCGGCATTTACTGGATAGATTGGCATGAAATTCTGTACAGACTTGTTCAGCTGGAAGATGGATGCTAATGACTTAACTGATTTCTGAAATATGTCAGCCTTTACAGTTGTTGTTTAAAAAGCTGTTGGATGAATTGTCATCAAATTTTGGTGTATTCCTGTTACCCCAAGAGCAAAATGTTATCACTTTAGCGAGTGTGACGTATATTATGTCGAAGTTTTAATTTGTTACATTCTTTAGTTTTAGTTTTAAACTTAGTTTTACCTAACCTGACTATTGACATCCCCACTGTGCTGTACTTTGTAAGTGGGAATTCAAAAATGCTAGCATGCTAACATATTTAACATGCTGACAAGGTTAAAGTTAAATACCTGCTAAACACAAGCATGTTTTCATTGTAAGCATGCTGTCATGGTATTGTCTAGCATGTTGTTCAAAGCATTGCTGTGTGTGTGTGTGTGTGTGTGTGTGTGTGTGTGTGTGCAGCCTCACAGAGATGCTAGCTGACCTCCTAATTTTGTTTTGTGTTTGGGCAGAGCCAGGCTAAATGTTTCACCAGTTCAGTCTTTATTCTAAGCTAAACAAATCTTATCCTGGTTCTGTAGCTTAATGGGCAGGCGATTGCTATCAACTTTCATCTAATTCTGCAAAAACATAATAACCTTATTTCCTTATTTCCTCCCCTTCAAAGACATATTGAAGCCTGTTTGTCTAGTTTGTATCCTAAAGTAAAGCAACTATAATTCATCCTATACACAGCAACCTCTTTAATGTACAGGTTTCTTACTATCTTCCATCTTCTGCAATTTATGTCTTGTTATAATGATCAAAAGAAAGGAAGAGGAAGAACTGACTAGCGTAGTGAGTTGTGATTGTAACA
This sequence comes from Scatophagus argus, assembly GCF_020382885.2. Lineage (NCBI taxonomy): Eukaryota > Metazoa > Chordata > Actinopteri > Scatophagidae > Scatophagus > Scatophagus argus. The sequence continues at coordinate 7,360,683 of NC_058501.1, forward strand.
CAATGAAACACAGATGAAAATGAGCTCTTTGTGTTTTCTGCACCTCCTTTTTACTCTTCTACTCTTCTTTTACAAACACCTGAACTGCTCTCTTGCCAGATAAAAAGCAGGGATCAATGATTGCGACCTCCATCTTGAAAACACCCCTGAAGAAAGAGTCTGAGAAGAGCTTGAAAAGCTTGCAGTGGCGGAGGCAAAATACTCATCACACCCACAATCATTTACCAAAAACACAGCTCAGACTTGGCAGAATGCTGTTTAAAATTTGAACGTCTCCACCTGCCAAGAACTAATGGAAACCTAATTTGTCCCCCCCACCCTTAAATATGTGTAATATTCACTTGACATTTTGATGCAGCTGCAGTTAATCAATGTCATCTTGCACTTTTTTTAAAAGCCTTTTAAAATGGAAAAATAGTAGCGAAGAGATTAGATGAGAAGAGAACAAATACGGAAGGAAGGCTCACATCAAAGGGACAACCGGCTGAAAATTGAGACTGTACCAGAGCAATTCATACAGTATTATTTGATCTCCTGTTTCCTTTCCAATCTTTTCCTTTTCTCTTCTCTTTTGCCCAGACAAAGGCACAGCAGCAGCCATTGAGGTCGCTCTACTTTCTCCCTTTCATTTCTGCTTCCATTTCCCATCATTTACATCGTGACTGAAACAGACATGCAAAAAGACACACACAGTGACACACGCTTAAGCAAGAGGACATCATTAAGGGGGTCACTGTTGAAGCAGCGGACCGGCTACAGAGCTGGAATACACATGTTGACGTCAACAACAGAAAGGCTGGATTTACTCCTCATCAAATAGTTGAAATAGTCATTTTTATACACACTGTGATTTTGCTGGATATTACTTTTTTCCAAATGGAAAAAAAAAATCCCTTTATGTAAGTCAGTTGTCCATCTAGATATCCATTTCAGTGAATCGTGCTCTGGGTGAGTGGGTGGGCTACTTTTTCCTTTATGTTTCTCATAATGTATAGATATAATTGTTGGTTGGTCTGTTTTCACAAAACCCATGAAAGACAACAAAGGTGACATATAACAGCACACCACATGTCATCATATTGCATAAATGGAGGTAGCGGTGAAAGTTCTCTTCCCTATCGGTTGCCTCAAGGCTGTTTGATGTGAGATAATGGATGTGATTTATCAAGAGCATCCCACACACACACACACACACACACACACACACACACACACACACACACACATACACATACATAAACACATTTTCCTCTTATATTAATGGGGTCAAAGAAAGGGATGAATGAGGTAACATTAACTGAAAAGACTGAAGAATACTGTGTGGATGGAAATGAGTCTTTTCTCCGGTGGGTCACAGGTTGCTGTGGCATTTGGTATTAAAAGAATTATGCTTTTAACCTGTAATGTGTCTATGCTGTTTGCAAAAAGGATTTTTCTTTTTGTGTAGGAGTGCTTTTACTCTGGCCTAAAAGTCAGAGCAGATTAAGTGCTCATGCTGACATGCTCTCTGTGAAGCCTGATTTTGAAGAACTTGGCTTCATTGATTTGTACTTTGGAGTGATAATTAGTCTTCTTTGTTAAGATTGGGCCACTGAAATACTGAAGAACTGATCATGAAAATATATTTGCTGTCAGGATTTCTGCTTCTCATCTGCCACTTTTCAATGTATAACTCGTATTTTTAAGGGTTTCCACTTCTTTTACAGCGGAGTAATTGACCACTGACCATACAGGTGGTGAAAACTGTTTCCAGACAGGACTTTGGCCCACTGTCATCGGCCACAAGTAGCCCACTAACACTCATAATTCATGCCCTAAAGCATCCTTACACATATCACACAGTAGCCTAAATGAGTCTTTGAATTCAGTGTAAAAGAATAACATATTGCACCATTATGTGATTAAGATATTAAATCACCTGTGCCCCTGCATCCATTGTCTTGAGATGATGATGTATAGTGATTACTGAGTGATTATATATTGTAGAATGAAATCATTGTATGATCTGCAAATTTAATCAAAATTCAGTTCAAAGAGAATTATTATTTATATTTACAGAAAGTAAACACATTTACCCAACAATTTGAAAGTGTTTCTGCAAATTGTCATCAAAAAGAGATTTTTATCTATCTATTTATTTTGCATTTTTGTTCCCATTTTTCAAAAGGTAAGTAGGACAAGCAACAGTCTGAGTTAATAAATTTGTGCAGTAAAAGGACTATTTTTATGATTGTTTATGAATTTTCTCTCACTGTAAGTGCTATCCTCTTTTGATTTATTATTAAGGATTTTGGAGAAAATCCCTGTGAAACAGCATTTCTGCATTTAATTCTTAAAAGCTTAAGGTCAAGTATTTTTCTTTTGTGCATCAGCATACATTTATTTAACATGTCTGTGGTCTATTGTACCTTCCTTTCCTTCCCTGCCCCCCCCCCCCCCCCCCTCAGGGATCTTTCCGAGGGGCTCTCTCTCCAGGCCCTCAGAAAGCCTCTGCGACTTCCCCACGTAAGCGTGGAGCAGAAAACGCTGTGGTCCATTTCTTCCGCACAATTGTGAGTAATAGAAATAACACAACAGGAATACGAGTCTCAATTAGCAGTGTCACCCCCACATGCCCTCCAGCGTTCCCTCCATGTTTGTCTCTTTGCTCTTTCACTTTCTTTTATCGCCACAAACTCAGATAATTTTCTGTGATTAACTCCTCCTCAGGTGTCCCCTGCCCCTCCTAAGTCTAGGGTGAGTCTGCTTTACATTGCCTCTTTTGAACTTAAATGTAAGCACAACAATCCAAAAACAGCAGATAAATAAAATCTTTTTGTCATAAAATTGGGTCTTGATCTGATCACTGAAACCATTTACAACCAGCTTGGTAATAATCAATAAGAAAATTAAGAAATGAAATCAGTAATTATTATCATATTCAAAGTGGATGCTAGCAACCAGACCTTATTTCAGTTTAGTATAGATATATATATATACATAGTGGGCATTTAAACTGAAACTCATTCACTTCATTGTTGCTGCTGAATGTCACTAAATTTGTGCTCTTTTCGATGTGAGCATCTGCCTTGCCTACCCCCTCCCCCAAAAACACACACACACACACACACACACACACACACACATATCTGCTCCCCTTCCCTCTGTTCCTCATCTGCTCCTGCCCCCCCCCCTCCGTGACCCTGTGACTTTCCCCCCTGGACGGACCCTCCTATGTGCCTCCTCTCCTTTCCATCCTGCCTTTGAGCTGAGTAAGACATACATTTCTATTTGTCCCCATTCCCTTTTACCTCTTGTCCTTGTCTTTCTGTTTCTCTGCTCATCCAGTGGAGAGGACTAGCAGCCAAGATAGGCCTGGTAGGTGGTTTAAAAAACTGCAAAAAGCATAGGTATCATGCCTAATTAAACTGAAGGTGACAGTCAGGTCATCTTCTAAAACAGCCTTCGAGAGTGACGCCTGTGACTGTGCTTCCATTTAGTCTCCATCAACCACTTTAGCAGCTGTAATCTGTCCGTACATCAGTGATAACACTCCCATTTTCTTCCGACTTAAGTCCATTTTCAAATACAACCCCTTCCATTTTGTAGCTTTGCAGCCTGACTTATCCATGTCATGTGCGTGTATTGTATATTCATGATAACACAGGCGTAATTCTGCTCTTCATTATCCTTGTTTCATTTCAAAATTTCCTCTGTGGCTGGCTGTAGTGAGGCTGCCTTCTGCTTCATTTGGTAACTTTATCAGCACTTAATTTAAGGTCCTCATACTTGTGTGCAAGTGTGTGTGTGCTTGTTTCAATCACGGAGAGGTGAGGCTAAAGCCAAAATGAATCAAACAAAGGAGGGACTGTATGAAAATTCTTTGGGTGGGACAGGAGGTTAAAAAAGAGGGGAGGGTATCATTTTTCTTTTGGCTTTTTTCTTGCACTGCATTAATATTTCAGTCAAGCCTTCCTTTGAAATATAGAGCTGGTGGTTACATACAGTAAATCAGTAAGACAAGATAATTTATATAGAAGGGAACTGAGTGGAAATTTGAAATTTGAATTTGAATTTAACACCAATTCATATCATTTTAACAAGTTGTTGAGAGGGTGTGAGAGGGTGTTTCCTTTAAGTCAAGGGAGGGTTCAGAAACATGATGACACAGTGATGCCAGGGAGAACCTTGGTATCTTTATAATACGAAACATGTGGATCAGCCACTGTCAGTCCTTTTCATGCTGTTCCTAAATATTTTTCTCATAAATCAGCTTACTAAATGTCTTTACGATGCATCAGAAAACAGGCTCCTCAAGAACTGATTAGCATTTGCTGTGATGTTTTTATGATGATGTGTCAACACATGGTCATGATAATTAAATATACGAGCACAAGATGACTGTCATAAGGTTAAAAGTAATAATACTATACATGTTTTAAATGGTCAGAAGAATTGCAATTGATTTCAAATTTTCAGCAAAATATGCAAGCAGAAAACTTCCCCTAGTTTTCTAAAGTTTGCCTTTTTGTAACTTTTGTAACTCATGCATAATTCACACAAAGCTGGACTGCTTGGATGGAAACCTTGCCAGAAAGGGGAACACAATAAGATAACAGTGAAGAACAAGTAGGGCAAAATCGGATTGCACCGTAATCGATACCTTTTTCCTCCAGTATTTGAGGTTTTTGCACTCTACTCAAATCTATTCCTCTCCACACATTATAGTCTCTTCTCTCCTTACTCTTTGAAAATTTCACCACCTCCACTGAATTGAAAATGAATCTGGGACTCTCTGTAGAAAGGTCAGCCATGTCTTAATCCCCTGACAAATATCTCTAAGACTCTTTTAACACACTGACTCCTTTTCTCCCCTTGCCAGGGCGACCAGAAGTCACATTCTGCTAAAGCCAAGAAGGCCAGTGCAGGGGATGGAAAAGGCACCCTGACTAGGATCTTCAAAATGGTAAAAAAATCTGCTTGTCAAACACTCTTCAACTTATTTCCATGTGGTTTATGTACACTTTGTCTTTCCTGGAAGGGAAATCGCATAGAAAATGGAATATATTCTTAACCACTTTCACTTTCAACTTCTGTTTTTTTTTTTTCTGCCTCAGTGATGATATCAGCCGCAGAGTGAGTAACTGATACGTGATGGAGGGATTCTTGAGCTTAACTCGCTCTGCATTTGTTTGACATGCTTAGAAGACATCCTAATCTCATTACTACTGCAGCAGCAGCAGCAGAATAATAAGAGGCTTTCAGAGACAAGATTGATCATTGTGCATGCTACAAGCTTTATGCCAGCGCTGATATAATCATACCGAAGACGGTAAATCCAGTTCGGAAGGGTCCAGCGGGGCTATAGCTAACATACAGGAGTGGTTGCTTATGCACAATAATATTATGCCTCATAATGCAGTTGCTAGGCATGACTGGCTCCTTCAGGTACGTTGGAGTTGTTGCCAGAACATAAAACTGATATGATCATTAACAACTTGTGCTATGACAAGCAAATTTATTCTGCTATAAAAGGAGGGAAAGGCATAAAATAACTGGAAACACGAGGCCACAAAGGCTGATATCTATGCACATGGTATATAAGTGGTTTTTGGGTTTCTAAATAAATATCTGAATAAAAGGTGTCATCATACTTTCTTTCTACAGCTTGAGAGTGGGTAATAAAGATTTACTAAGTGACTGTACACATGTAAGCAGAAATCATATGCAGGTGGGTGTTAACAGGTTGAATATGAAGTGGAAATTGGCAACCTGATTTTGGTCACTGAAAAGCTTCCAAATACAAAATGTGACTCCTTGCATGACTAAGTGAAGCAAGGTGATCAAACTCCCACACTCGGCATCCAATCTGATCTTCAACTTTTCAGCTTCAGCATATTCATCAGAACTTACCTCAGACTGCCATATTCACAACTGCTTCACTTTCTAATTTACAGAGAAGCTTCTTATTAGTTGATTTGTTTTCATGTGTTATGAGTAGGAGTGGCAGCTTTCATGCTCTGTCAGTTTCCTCCTGTCAGGTTTTAATTAGCCAGCCTCTCTCACTATACCTTAGAGTAGTTAGTTTTGAAATGACAGAGAGTGGAGGGAAAGCCGAATTTCCCTGGGGCTGCATCCTCATCTGTAGAGGCTAAATTGTTGTCACTAAGCTATAGAGTAAACAGCTCTGGGGTTTTTATGAACGTCTGGGATGCTCGGTTCACATCTTTCTGATATGGCTAATTAGCGTTGACTCAGTGGTATCACACCAGCACTTCTGTTTCCTCCACATGTAAATGGCAATAAGAATAAAGTCACATTAACTTTTTTAATTAATGATTCCCACTTTTTTTCTTTTCATTCTCTGCTTTCATTATTAGATTTAAATTCAGGGCCAGTTCTGTATTGAGTTTTTCCTCGTTCATGACAGATAATAAATTTCATCTGAAATGGCTATAAGAATAAATTAGGACAAAAGCTCAGTGCCCAGTCATTCTTTCATGAGCAGTAAAGAGCTTCTCACAATATGGATTATCTTCTTGAGCAATCCATAAAGATTTGTCTCATTTGTATAATCTTTCTGCCTTTCAGAATCTTCTTCACTTCTTTTTTTGGACATGAATGAGAGAGTGCAATGGAAAAAATACAATATAATATCAGAGGTGGACTGGTGAGAAAAACAGGATGTCTCATTGGAAACCTTGACGACAAAAACAAATAGAAAACTGTTTAGGTTTTGCCTCTGAAAGGATTTAATGCCTGAAAAACCACAAAAGAAAACACATTTGCAAGATTTGTGAAGTAATATGTAATTACTTGTGGTCAACAACCTAATTTCCTATCCAACTATATCCAATTTTTTTTCTCTTCACCTCAAGGATGAATAAAGTAGAAATTTCCTCTGACATAAACACGTTTCTGTATATTAAAAACAAAGATGTGATTCAATGGTGATTCAAAATTACGATCTTTTAAGTCAACGTTGTGAAACATTAGGAAATAATTATGTGTCAAAATATGATATTTTGACTTTAAGTCTGACTTTTTGAGTCTGACATTTCACTTAAAATAAAATAATGATATTCTAAGACACTTAGGCTTAATCTCATAATATTCACTTTGAAAATCACAATTTTCATTCCACAGACATTAATTTTGACATATGTTCTAAACTTTTGATTTAATGCCTCATATTTTGTAGTGTCCCTTAACTTTGATATAGTACCCATGATTTTCATTTTCAAAAAGTCCAGATTTTTAGTCAGTCTTACACAGCTTTGACTTACTGTCTCATAATGATGACTTATTGCGTATTTTTATCTTCATCCTGACAGTTCTTTTTTGTTTGTATGGGATTTTTTGTGTTTGTGTATGCAGGCCCCAAAACTGTCCACAAACACACTAACAGTTTATTTCTCACATTAAAGGAATACTCTGACTACAGTGATAAGCCCTGGTCTCATTATTCAGGAGAAGAACTTCTTGTAACGTTCTGTGTAACCACGACTTTCAGTGTTGATGAAACAAGGGCTGATGAAATACTCTCTCTTTTATGATTTTTTTTAACATAAAGTGATAATTGATAATGGCCATCATTAATGGTGAAGGCTAAAAGTAGCTTTGAGAAGTTACGCTTTACTTCACATGCTCTTTGTTTAAGTGCTGGTAAGGCCTTCAGAGAAAGCTGTCTACAGACATGAGTACTCTCATCACACACAAAGTGAAATGACCAATGGGTCACATTCTAAGAATATCAGAGTTATCCTTTAGTGCTGAATCAGACCTGAAGGACGGCCACCCTCACATATTCATCAGATATGTCTTGTCTGTTTTGCAGGGAAGCAGGAGTGCTTCTCCCGCCAAACGCTGAGGTCCCTTTCTACAACCCCTTCCAACAGCACGAGGGCAGATGTTCAAGATCATGGGACTAAAGTGGGGGGAAAAAAAGAGGAAGAAAAGGAGGAAATCTTGTCACCCCTTAAACTCACCTTCCCTTCCACCTCTGATAACATCTTAATGTCCACTAAAACCCTCATGTCCTCTATTACTGCCCCCACCCCTTTGGCTGGTAGATAGCGACACAATCTGTTGCCCCTCCCTGCATGCTTTGTGCTGAGTCTGTGCACCCATCATCACTGGTGTGAACCGCTTGCTGCAATTGATCCTGAAGCCGCTCACTTGTGCAGCCTGCCAGGGCTCTCTATACTTGTGCTTGAGTTTCTCTGGACGTCTTTGATGGTTTCTCTAACAAAAAGGGGGGCTAAACTGAAGCAGACCCGGAGCAGTCAAAGGTTACAGCCGGTGCAAGTCTGACTGACCTGACCGCTTGCTGATTGGGTGAAAAGACCGGGTTGTTTCTGTTTTAGTAAAGAATGGTTTTCTGTCTTGTCAAACCGTCTTTGTCATTCCCTCAATCCTCAAACATAAACCTGTGCTAAAGTTCTGTTCTGCTAAAGATTTTTTAACATACCAGTGCATGTTTTCATTCAACCCTTGTTTCTTTGCCATAATTAAGTGTCTTGTCATCGATGTGATGTTCATCTATGTTTGTCATTATTGCCTTAGGATGGCTCGGGATTTTGTGGCAAAAAATGTAATTTCTAAACCTTCTAAATAAATTTGATGCAATAGCCATTGGAAAAAAAAGATTAGATGAATTAGTCATTTCTAATGTATCGTTTCCTTTTCAATCCATGGGATAATGGCATACACTAATCACCTCCTATGTATTACAGAACTAAATTGTTTCACAGTGAACTGTTTTCCACCTTAAAAACCCTCCAGACCCTGAATCGGAAGCGTGATGATGCCAGATTCAGAGCTTTTCTCTCTGCTTTAGTGTAGTCTAGTTCTCTTCTTTCTTTGTTTCTATTCTATGTACAGCACACATACTGTAAATTCACAAAAAAAAAACACAATAAGTACCTTCCCTAATGACTACCAAAACAATGTGCTGTTTCCTTCTTGTGGATAATTTAAAAACACAAAACACAATTTCAAAAAGGTGCTCTGTGACTAACTCTGCGGACGTTTTCCAGGAAAAAAAAAAGGGTCAACTTAAGAAAAGCTCAGCACTACCACTCGTGCTGTTGAAAACATCCAAATGTGTTGAAAAACCGGTGTGTGCGACCTGTAGCATTCATCCTTCCCACTGTTTGTGCGTGCTTGAGCCTCATGAGTGCTGCGTGGTGTGTTTCTGAATGGATCCTGTGGATGAATGTAAAGATCCTCTTCATTATTGTCTGTGTAATAAAACATGACCAGCCACTTAACTGAGAATAAAACATAAAAATTATAAACCACTCCTACTTTCTGTTTCTTGAAGTGTGTGTTTTGTAATTGACAACAAATGATTCATCATAACAAACCTGACGCTGAAGGAAGAGATGTTACTGGGTCAGGTCACAGCGTCACAGCAGGCGAAGGCATGACATAGTTTCTTTCATTAAGCCAGAATCTCATTTGCTGATCATTATTCATGTGCAGCTTTCTGAGCTACTTATGACTGGAGTGGATGGAGCACCATTCAGGCACCATTCAATTACACAAAGAATATGCACTTTCATGACACCATGAAAGTACAAAGACTGACTGAAAATATGAATGAAACTATTTTTTTTTACCTGATGTTTCTTTGCAAAACATTTCTCATACCCTTTAAATAATGTTTAAAGGGAATGATAATAATAATATTAATAATCAGATTTTTCCCACACAACCATTTATGTATTGATGAATGAAACTTGAATCAGAGGGAATGCAAATGCCAGCCATGGACCAACTGAACTCTACTTTCAATTTTGACAAGTGTACCGACATGTATTTGCTAAACTGGGTTCATTTTCTTAGATGAAAATTAATTCTTAGATGAAGGTCACTGTTAATAAGCAGCAGATTTCTTGCATTACCAGATGTTTAAACAAAAATATGATATGTGTGCTGAAAAGAACAGAAACTGTGCTGTAAACTCTGTGATGGTACAAGTTAAAACTAAAAGTATTTTTGAAGTTAGATGATAAGATTGAGACCACTCAGGTGTGTGTCCATGAAGTGGGGAGCTACAGCCAGAAGGGGAATCAGGCAATTAGCTCAGCTTAACATAAAGACAAGAAGCAGGGGTGGAAACTAGCTTGGCTTGCTCCCGATCCACCTAATACACACTAAAGTTCACTAATAAACATGTTTTATCTTGCAGGAGGAAGGTGGGGAATCAATCCGCAGCTGCTCAAAAGTAAATAATCATTTAGTGTGTGAAATGTACCTGCATTACCTTTTACCAGCATTTGGCCAGTGCTAAACTCCCCACCATGTGAGGCTGTGATGCTGGGGGAGTGCTGCATCAGGGAGACATGAAGTCTGATCCAAAACGATATATATATATAAAACAGATCAATTAGTTTTAAGACTTGTCAAACACAAAGTGTCAGTTTATAATAATATATGATTTTATAATTTTACAACGTTATCAGAGCGGTAATGAACAGGTGCCCTGTGGAGTTTTCATGTAAGCAAGATATATAAACAAGATATACAAACTTGTTTAGTGCATTTCCTTCCTCATGAAGCCTCCTTCCTCATGATCGCTGAGATGATTTTTTGCAGTATTTCAAATATTATACTGTTTACATCCATTATTGCTAGCTCGTAGCTAGGAGCAAAACAGACTAAAACAAGCAAGTGGCAAGATAGTGTTTCATTCTGCCTGCGTGCTTGTAAATGAGAACTGCAAAGTTAAATTAGTAGAAAAATTACTTTAATCTTCTTAATTTAGTATAGACAATAAAAATGGAAAAAAAGAAACAGCTTATCATCTGTACATCGGCTTTGCCTCACAACAAATGCAACATTATGCTCAAATTACATATTTCCAACCAATCTATGTTGACAGAGATCATCAGAAAATATTCGTAATTTAACTACACTATTTACAGAAGGAACTACAGTAAAGAAACTGACGGTGCTGTGAGGGACTAAATGCTATGAAAACAACAAGGAAACTGCAGACAAAAAGCTTGTCCATCGTCAAATGCTGAACAAGGTCTTCACAGCTCACTGCTGTTCTTCACCAACATGTTTGGTACACCACTTTGGCCTAACTAACACAAACATGTAACAAATGACAAATGACATTTAACCTCAACGTGAACTATGTACAGTATAAATACGTTAAAAAAAAAGAAAAAGAAAAAAGTGAGATTTTATGTAGCGTAGTGAAAAAGCTTTCCATGTTATGTGCTGTTACATCGCTGTTACTGAAGCCATGACAACAGTGCAGTTGTTAGCAGCTCTGCAGAAGTCCCTGTGAGCAGACCAGTAATGAAGAGACGAGGCAGTTGTCCGTCGGGAGCTTTTTTTGCAGAGTACGCTTTCCTCTCTTCGCAACAGGGGCAGCATGAGAGGGACCTGGAGAATTCTCTGGGATGCCTGCATTTATTGAGCCAAACCTCTCCGGAGGTCATCATATTGATGACAATCGGACAGTACCAAAACAGATAAAAGACATTAGGCCAATCACAAGGAACCAGACTCCCCTTATTTCACTGCTAATTTGGATAAACAACAGGGGACTGCTACTAGCGAAAAAGCTCTACACAGTGAAGCAAATCTATAATGTCTTCAATCTTTTTTTCTGACCAAATAACCCTTTTGAGATGAGGAAAATGTTTGGTAAAGCTTTGCTGTTGAGTTGTGAAACTCAATCAGTGCACAGTGCTACAGTGCTTTTTGACTGCGGGATTCATGTGGTTTAGGGGAAGACATTGTGCCAGTCTCCAGATGACTCAGGAACCACTTCCAGGTCAAGTTCAGGCGTTACCTCAACCTGGGGTGCTTGTTCTTCTTGGCTCAGGGAGACTTCTTGGATCTGACCTAGACAGAGAAAGACAGAAAAAAAAAGCTAAGAGTGAGAAGGGCTTTACGTGACTCGCGTACAGTGAAACACACTTTGAGACGGATAACAGCGCTGTGAAAAGCCCATTAACATGCATTTACAGAGCAGCACCAGCAGCTCTGATTCTGTATTCAATTTGCCAGTGGTTGTCATGCAAATGAGACCATTAGTCAAAAAGCAATTTTCCTCTCCTCACTCCGCCAACATTTGTTTTAATATCAAATTTTCTCCGTTCGGTCTTCTAAAAACTCCATGTCTCTTGAAGAAACAATAAGAGTATAATATGTGACAGATGAGGAATATGCTCATCGTGGGTTGAAAATATGAGCCGTGTGTCATACGTAGTACATTTAGCTTAAAATAACTGGAGCACAAAACAGTAAGTCACTTTGACACAAGCTGAGAGGTTCAGACACGCTTTTTCTGCTGCTGCAGGCCATGCACTGAATTGAGTTTTATAGTGGAAGTCATTTAATTATCTCCCTCTATTTTTGCTCTCTATATCTGAAACACTTCAAACACATATTCATTAAGTTGCAAGCGCATGAGTGTGCGACTTGAATCCTCAAGTAATTCTCACAAGCAAAATGACTATAATAGAGAGTCTCCCTTGACGTGGGCAAACAGCTTGAACAGCCTCACAAATCTAGACAAATGAAACAAACATAAAGGATTCATTTGAGCTTTTTAAACCATTTCAACATTGTGACCGTGGATACCAGGATCTCAATTCCCAGATAAGTTTAGCACTGTTGGATCCCTGAAAATTTAGCATATGTGTGCTCGTGTGTATTTGTGTACAGAGGAATATCACATGTAGTGAAACAAGAACACATTCTCCAGACCTAATTAATGTTTCCACGCAACCGTTGCAGCTATAGCCCAACCTTAAATTACCATTAATAGAGTAAAATAACTGGGACAAATCTTCCCCTGCGGTAGGTCTACCAATTCTAAGAGCTAGAATGGCAGTTTATAGTTCAGCTATGTGGAAGAACATTTTTAAACTTAGAGACACAGAAGAGCACTGAATCTGTTAACATAAACTATGCAGCGAGGTCAGCTGTTGCTGTTCCTCACATAACTAAAATTATTTTGCCAAAATGGCTATGTAAGATAGATATTCCATCCTTAACATTGTGTTAAGGATGGAATTCGGCTTTTAAAAATACAACTTCATTTGCAACACGAAACCCTCAGAAAAACTGTAATGTGTAATGAGGCAATTGAGGCATTTGAAAATCATTCGAAAACCTTCACATTTAGTCACAAACAGAGTAGCTAGTAACAATATGAGATACTATTGCTGTCTCTATTGGGAATGATAATAATAATAAATGGAGTAAAATGGAGTCTAAAAAAGACTCCATTTTACTAAAGTCTGATTCATATAATTTTACACACAATAAGCTATACAAAATATGTTAAAAATAGCAACATACAAAGCAATATAAAAAAAAGTGTATATACAACAAATAAGCATTATATTCTGTGAGGTGCTTTGAGTTAAATACTAATGTTGATGTGCTAAAATGTTCACGGTTCAGTGTTCAATGACAATGGGAGCATGCTGATATATGGCAAATATGATGTTCACCATCTTTGCTTAGCGTGCTAGCTTGCTAATATCTGCTACTTAGTCCTGAACAGCTGAGGCTGATGGGAGCGTTAATATTTACATATATTTTGTCATAAACCAAAGGACAAAAAAAAGAAACCTTTTTAGTTGTTCAGCAACTTCACAACAAAATGCATATGAACCTCATGGTAGCACTAGAGGACAAGTAAGGGGATCACTAAAGTCTTAAGGACACATCATCTGGGAACCATGAATGTACACAATGTCAAGTCCACTGATCTCATAGATGTTGAGATATTTCACAGAACTTCGACCTGCTGGCAGAGAGAGATGAAATATAAAGAGATCACCAGAGTGACCAGGATGAACCTCTGGCGACCATAAATGTCTGAGGAGAATTTTACAGCGACTCATCTTAGCTGTTGAGATATTTCAGCCTGAGCCAAAGAGATGGTGATGGACAGATGGAGGGAAGCACAGAGTGACATTGCCATTTCTGTAGTCATGCTTCTTCGGTGGCTAGAAACTTGCAAATTCAGGAAAAAACTAAATTAAACAGATTTCTCTTATGGTTTTGCACAATCCAAAACATAAACCACACGTACTTCAAAAGTATGCTTTCTTCTAACATTTACAGTTTACCTTCCCTACTTGTTCCTGTAGAGGCTTCAGACTGTTTCCTGATGTAGATGGAAATTTTTGCTTGGCCACATCAGCAAGAAGCCAGATTTCCATAACAAACACAAGTGGGTGGTTGTCTTTTCAATCCCAATTTAGTATGCATTCACATCAGGGAGCTTTAACTAAGAGGTCTGTTCTCTCCATGTGTCTGCTCTCAGATCCAAACACAGATTTACTGTGTGGACACAGCTGGTTTATAACCACATCAAAGTTGTATTAAAAATCTAAAAGCTGTGTAACAGTATTTTACACATTTCTCGAACATTATCCGACCTGTAAACATAATCAAGGTCTTCTGGGATTTGCTGGGATCATAAAAGCGCTGCAAGAAAGTGACTTCATTGTCTTCTAACCTTATAGGGCAACACTACAGAAGCCAGTGTTTCAGACATGACTTTTTAAATTATCATCACCCATCCATCAAGGGACGCAGAGTGGAAGCTTTTGTGGAACTGGTATTTAAGTTGAATAAGAAGAATTTCCCTTCGGGGATGAATAAAGGAATTCTTATTCTAAGTAGAATAGATCTATCAGAATTGGTCTCCTCCTCAGGTCTTCTTTAACAGGTGTCTGCCGGACTCCTTAGTCAGGTGTTTGAATGTCTGAAGGACGGGGTTAACCAAAGGGGAGACAAGACCTTAAGCAAGGCTGTCAGGAAGACGTAATGACATTCAGGATATGCACCTGCTGATATCAAAGAGGCTGCTGTGCTGACAGCTTCAAGCGAACACAGCCAATGGACCTGTCATGGTTTTCCTGCTCTACAGTATCATCATGTCAGCAAGAAAGAGGGCGTGTATGTGCATACATATTAGCGGTGAGTGTGGGGTGGACTGAGCGTTTGCATATGGCTCATTCAATGGATAATGAGAAGGATCATCAAGTGAAGAGCAACAGACATAAAACTTGATTAAAAACAGCTAAAATGTTCCCCAGGGGAAGGCTAATCCTGCCTCTCAGTAGTCTGAAGTGCTAAGAGGCAATGTGTGATGTGCAGAACTTTGCAAACATAATATTTACTATATATAAAATATGGACTGTGTTATGGTCTAAGACACACACACACACACACAAAATGTAAAAGTTCACCATAAAATGTTTATGTACCCTGATACTCTTGGAAACACGTCTCCTGAGTAAGAGTGAACTAAGATGGCAGAGACAAGAGAGAGATGATTACTGTCTGTGGTTAGCCAGCTGCACAAACAGCTGTGTGTACCCACTAGTGAGACTGTGTGCATACTGCTGTGACGCCAGTCAGTTGCTCACCGTAGCCGTGGGATCTCTTCATGTGGTGTTTCATGTTGCTCTTCTGGGTGAACCTGATGCTGCACACCTCACACTTGAAGGGCTTCTTTCCAGTGTGTTTGACCATGTGGACCTGCAGAGCGCTCTTCTGGTTGAAGGCCTTGTCACACTGACTGCACTTGAAGGGCCGCTCACCTGCACAAAGTCACAGAAGAGCCAGTAGATAATTTAAAACTCAGTACTGCTACATTTAATGTTTTCATATTATGGTGCCTTTGGATTAACTGTGATATGCAGGGCTGTAACAGTAGTACACAGCAACAATAATACAAGAATAACAGCAATAATAATAATAATACTAATAAGATGAAGAAGCATAAAAACTCAATAACTTGACAATAACTTAAGTTTTGTCTCATCCAGCAAAACAATGAAAATGTATGTTTACTTACAATATTATCTTAAGAAAGCATACATGTATAAGGTGAATAGTATTGGGCCAAGCACAGAGCCTTGTAGAACTTTATGACTCACTGTGGTGTGCTTGGACGATTCATCATTAACATGTACAAACTGGACAAATAGGACTGAAATCAGCTTTTTACAGTTCCTTTAATGCCAATTAAATGTTCCAGTTTTTGTAATAAGATGCAATGGTCTTCAGTATCAAATGCAGCACTAAGCTATAACAATACAGGTCAATTTTAACTTTGACCAGTGTTGCCTCTCTGCTGTGATGCACACTAACACCTGAATGGGGATCCTAAAATAAAGTATTTTAATGTAGAAGGTCATATAGCTGATTGGCAACTGCTTTCTCAAGAATCTTAGAAAGAAAGGGAAAGGTTAGATATCGATTAGATATAGCTGTCCAAAACCCCTAGATCAAGAGCAGGCTTTTTAAAGAGAGGTTTGATTACAGCTAATGACTGAGGTGCACAGCCTGTTATTAGAGACTGATTGGTTCTATGTGGTAGAGAAGTGCCAAGTTTAAAACTTCTTTAGGCAGCCCAGTTGGGATGGGGTGCAGGAGACACGCTGATGGTTTAGATGGAGAAATTGTTAGTTGACGAAGATCAATGGGGGGGAAGCAGTCTAGATTTATATCTGGTCTTACAGCTGTTTGAAGATACACCAGCAACAGTTGAGGCCAAGAGGTGATGAATTTGGTCCCTAATAAGTAGGAACTTTATCACTGAAAAAGCACATTAAGTCATTAGTACAGAGAATAACATGGAATACAAGGTTCAGTAGAACCATAACACTGTTAACAGTGCTTGCTACAATGTTGAAGACAACCTGGGCTTCTGGGGTTCTTATTTATGCTGAGTAAAAGCTGCTTAAGGCTATCCTGCCAACCAAAGGAAACTCATCCAGTTTGGTGGAACGACACTTTCTTTCATGTTTTTTTGCGATGTTTGCTTTAATTTGGCAGTTTGAGGGTCATGCCACTGAGCCACTGTTCTGTTTTTAGGAGCGGCAGTGGAGCTGAAAGTCATTTGCAGTGAGCCTGCAGCAATATCAACAAGGGATTCGGTATAAGTTGAGCAAATAATTGTAATCATGTTTGAGATTACTGAACTGAACAAAAAAAACATTACATTCTTCAAGTCCTACATTTCATGACCACCAATAAATGGTCTTATAAATACACCATAATGTGCTGTTATTTATTCCATTAAGCAAACACAAGTACTTCAGTGGCTTCCTATATACTCATGGCAGACTCAAAAGTGAAGTCTTAAAAAGTCTAGTTTTATTTGACTGTAAAGTTTGACCCAACAGTCCAAATCCCAAAGACAATCAATATACCTACACAGGCGACAATGGAAAAGCCGAGGACATTTTTGCTGAACAAACATTTTGCTGCAGAAAAATTTTCTGTCAGTCTATTAATTTGCTAATCCTTTCAGATCATAGTCAAAGCTGTCCACCACAGTTGTTCTTTGTTGACAGTCTGCTGCTGAACTTTCTTTCTCCCAAGAAATTGCTGACCAGAGTTCCCAGGTCTTGATGCATCTCGTCCTGTGATCAGTTTTGTTAGAGGGTGACAGTCTACAGAAGCCACACATGAAATATATGGCCTTTAGTAAAATTGTGTTTATTTTGTATGATTCTTGTGGACACGCTCATGAAACACTGTGTGAAACCCTGCTGCTACAAACTGCATCTTTTGGGTGTGCACAATCAACTACTTGAAATCAGGCTTTGCATGGTCGCCATGGCGCACGTGCAAAACCAGATGAATATTAGCACTCAAATGAGTGACCTTAGAAACATTAGCTATAAGCTTTATTAGTAACAGTAAATGTTATATAAACGTTTGATTTCCTTGGTTTATTCAGCAGACATTTTAAAATTAAAGTGTAAATAAAGCTTATCCAGGCAACTGTTTGAATAAGTACTATTGACACTGTAGTTTTAATATTTCATATCATATTCTGGCTTGAGGGAATAAAATAAAATATGATGTGACGAACCCCTTTATATATGTTGATATTTTCTGACCTAAAAATGTGTGTAGGCGTCAGAAGAACAAGCAGCTCGAAACATCAGGCAAAACCTAGGGACAGTAGGGGGATGGAAGGTTTTTTCCTTGCAACCATTTTCAATTCTACTGAGATACAAAACAAGGTGAGATGAATCACAATGGAAAAGGTCCAATCAGAATCTCCCTTAACAGCATTCAAATGAGTCTATTCAAATGGTAATAGGCCAACAGAGCACTTTCATTATGTACATTGAGGGGTGATAATCTTGTCTCTGTGATTATGATTTTACAGAGGCATGAAGCATTCAAGGTATTTAGCTGCTTATTAGCTGAGCCCGTATGAATGTTTAAATTTGTGAATCTGAAAGGGAAAGATGACAGCCACTGTGTATCACATCATCCGTGTAGGATTCAGCTTTCATATGTAGTTCTTTTTTCACCATGCTGTTCAGTACCATATCAGGACTCTTTGTTACCTGTGACATGAAAAACTAGGTAGAAAGTATGTGATTTGGGAGAATAGCTGTTTCCCCGATGTGCAGCAATCAAGACTAATCTTTATTATTTCCTCCACGTAAGTCAAACATTAGCATGCGCATGTTAATACTGTAATTCACTGTGGAATTTCTGACATATGGATCATTAACATATACTGGTGACACAACATATGAAATAACATATGCACAGTCTAAAATGCAAAGTAGATTTCACACGTTTCCATCCATCCATTTTATATACCGCTTATCTGTCAGGGTTGAGGGGAGGCTGGAGCCTATCCCAGCTGACTACGGGCGAGAATCAGGGTTCACCCTGGACTGGTCGCCAGTTAGTCACAGAGCCGACACACAAAGACAGACAACCACACACGTACACCTAGGGGCAATGTAGAGTAGCCAATTAACATAATGTGCATGTTCTTGGAAGCCGGAGAACCCGGAGAAAACCCACACAGAACATGCAAACTCCGCACAGAAGGGCCCAGACCGGGACTCAAACCTGGAACCCTCTTGCTGTAAGGTAACAGTGCTAACCAGTGCATCACCATGCTGCCCCACAAGCTGCTTAAATGTTTCTCTTCAAACATACAGCATCTTAAAGTTCACAGAGGCAAGATTTTAAAATGATTTGTAGGAAACATTTGGAAGAAAGTTAGCATTTGGAAGAAAGTAGCAGAATACACAAAGTAACTAACTAAAGCTCTCCTTATGAATTCGGTTTTCATAAATTTTGTAGTATAATTTATTCAAATAGTTCTTTATTTCATGCTTAACTACTTATTTAATATGAACCACTTTGTGGCTCCATAGATAATGTAAGATGATAAATGGTGGATTATAATGTGAATCACAATGTTGTGGTTTTTATTATGACATTCACTGAACAAATTTGATCCTTAATCCTCTTACCTGTGTGTGTTCGGTTGTGTCTCTCCAGCTGGCTGCGCTTGGCGAAGGCCTTCACGCAGGAGGAGCAGCTGAAGACTCTGGGTTTCTGAGAGCTGGGTGACGGGCCCGGCTGGTGCACTCGCTCATGTTCCTGTAAACAGATGCAAAAATTTAATCCCTTAAGTCCCCTTACAACAGAGAAGTGTCACTTTGCCCGTGGAGAACCTGACACATTGTGTTTTTCATTGCTTTCTGTCATTTTAAAAACAACAAAATAATTGATTAATTGAAAAAATATAGCAGCAGATTAATCAGTAATGAAAATAATTGTTGCTCACAGGCCTACCATGTATAGCTTCACCAATGCGCAGTGATATAAGGTGTTACAGTGAACTAGCTGGGCTTTTTAATTAGGCCTACTTCACTGACCGAGGTTCACAATAAAATATGTGTCAGACTTCATTTAAAACAATACTTCAACATTTTGTGAAATATGCTTACGCGCTTTCTTGTCAAGATCGCATGTAATTTGCTGGGTGTTGCATGTGTGTTCAACTAAGAATGGGTCAAATGCAGAAGACAAACTCAGTGTGTGTATGTAAAAATATATATACTGCCAATAAAGCTGATTCTTCTTCTTCTTCTCACCTCTCATGTCTACCTGCTAAATATCAAGCTACAGCAGTGGATGGTTAGCTTAGCTTAGCCTAAAACCAAAACTATTTTCACACTTCGGTTTTTGTACAGCTTAATTAGTGAGGTTTAGAGGCACTGTTAGGTGGATTTTGTTACTATCTCTGTCTCCAATCTTTATGCTCAGCCAGCTGTAGTTTCATATTTAGTTCAGGCATGACAGTGGTGCCAATATCCTCAGTTTACTCTTGGCAAGAAAGCAAGTAAGTGTATTTCCAGAAATGTTGGACTATTTCCTTGAAGCATCTTAAAAAGTTACAACTTAAACTTATAGAAGTTAAACTGCTCAGAAATTGTAAGGGACCAGGTAATTGCGGAAGCGAGTCAATGTTAAAGTGATGTGACACGTCACAGTGGGCGAGTTCAGCAAGTCCCCTTCATTTAACTGGCTGTCATGTGATGGAAAATACTCAGTTCTCTTTCTCGCCGGAGTGGGAAACTGAGAGACTGTGTTCCCGAATTCTAAAGTCATAGTCTCGAGTTGTCTAGGTATAACCAAATGGCAAAACTATTATCCACAGGCCAACAAAGTGCATAAAGAGAAAACAAAACAAAACAAAGAAACGATGTACCAATTTATTTTCTTTCTTTCTTTTTTTTTTTTTTTACCAATTTATCTTTCTCACCAGTGGGCCTTTTTAAAAAAAAAAAAATAAAAAAATCAACATCCCAGTTCTTTCTGCAGACTAATGGGCACCCTGGGGACCTGTAGAGGATGAAACTAGGTCACTCTCACTGTCACACCCACCTAATCTCTATTATTACTCTTATGAAAGACAATGTGAAAGCCTATGGAAGAATGGCCTTTGCTTAGAAATTTGAAAACGTGCTGAAAATAAAGCCATATCCTCCTCTTTCTTTTCTTTTCTTTCCTCGTGATCTGAGAGATCCGGCATTTTCGTGCGTTGAATCAAGTGTTTCAACCGCATGAAGAGGATCATCAGAAAAGAGAAGCACGGATGCTCCTCTCCTTAAGTCAGCAGCAAGAGTGACAATGCATGAGAGTCTCTGAAATGTCATTTGATGAATTACCCTTATTTTGCTTCGAATAGTGAGACACACTTTGTTAATGGTACTCCTTTCCTCACTGACTCTCTGAATCTATCATTTTCCAGCCTGAAGATGAGATTTTGATTTTTAAAAATAAGATTTGTGGCGTTACATTTGATTAATTGTTTTCATTTTTAATCACTCATATACAAAGCTAAATTCTTCACTACAGGTAGCCACTGTGTTTACAGAGAGAAAGCAGCAGCAGGATGGATCTCAGTATTAAATATAAGGCGTCAGCAGCTTAAATTTAAAACCATTTATCATCCGAGCCTACTGTTTTTACAGGAATTGTTACCTTCAGGTGTGTGGCTCGCTTAAAGGCCTTGTTGCAGAGACTGCAGACATGACAGCGGTCTTTGCCGTGAGCTTGTCTGCAGTGGCGGCGCAGTGTGTTGGCATTCTGGAACACCTGATTACAGTAGTAACACTGGTTCCGATTATCAGCTTCCGTCTGGCCATCCTTTACACCTTTATGACCATCATCAGTAATCTAGATCAAACACACAAAGATTAGTGAATAGGATAGATAGCCAGCAAGTGATGGATGATGGCAGTTTTGTGTAGGTATTCTGTGCAGGTATTGTCTCAAAACAGGCAAAGTGTCAAAAAGTCTAAGACCTAGACATATCTTGGCGCACATTTCCATAAAAATCCAAAGTTTTGAGACTGATGAACACACATACAAGACAAACACACTCACATTGTAGCCATTGTCAGACACTCCGTTTGTGGATTGGGAATGGTGGCTGACCAATATAACCTGCTGGCCTGAGCTGGCTGGCTGTCCTGATAGACTGGAGTCACTTAACACAGCAGGGAATGTTTGACCCTAAAGATCAAAAGATACTTAGAAAACGGGAAGCTGACAAACTCCATGATGTCATCGCTCATTTTTCAATGCACTGTTGATGTGTTTTCTCACCTGTGTATTGAGGTTTAGTGTGACACCATCCAGCATACCCTGAGCATCTGCCAGCGTCAGTGTAACACTGTTATCACTGGCCACGCCTCCTGGTGACATCACTAGGCTTTGAGATGTGACAGCAGTATGTGACAGGGTGGTGCTAGGCGGCAGGCTGGAGACTGTTGGGCGAAAAATATATTGCAAGGTAAGAGTGATAGACTGGCTTTATAACATCAAAATCCTCAACTGGTTTACTTTACAACAGTCAGTGCTGGGGGAATATTACGCGCCTTGTGTACTTGACCGTCACATTATCAACACCACTATCTCAGACAGTAACACAAGTGACATTATGCATTCCTGATTTTTGCAGCGCGTGCGTACCAGTTATGTGCACCCCTGATTATGTTCTTTGCCACAACTGAAATGCGGGCCATGAGAATTGAATTTTGGTGGAAATGGCCTTGGACATCTTTAAGATCAATGCAAGTTGCAACTAAACTAAAGCTCTCCTTGTAAAAATGTACACTGAGAAAAAGAAAATGAAATCCTTCCACACTGCAATGGGATGGTTTATGTGGTTACAGGCACAAGTGAGTTCTAACCAGTGGTTGTAGTAAATGGATTGTTGTGATGATTCAAAAACGTGTGCCTGCATTTGTTGAAGTGGATCCAGCTGGCTATCAAAACCATTTTGGTGCTTCGTTCTCTGACAAAAAGCGATACTGACATATTCATCAGGTTGGTCAGGGAGGAACCTCCGTTATATTAGCAGTTAATTAAGCTAGACGATATTTGATTTTAACAAAAACGCCAATATGGGAGTTGTGCAGTTTATCAGGGAAAGCACGGGTTGAATCATATTTACATAGAGAGTGACAGGAATTTTTCAATCTAATCAATATGAACAGAGATGCTCTTGTGGTCTCTGTAAAGCAGTGGCAATGTTTTTCACTTGAGTTGAGAGTGGAGGGTAAGGAAGAGAGAGCGAGAGAGAGAGGGGGATGAGACTGTGAATTTGATTAAGCTTTAGATGAGGGGCAAGTCAGTCAACAGAACAATCAGGAAGCCATCTCTGACAAAACAAATCATATTTGCTCACTTCACAGCACACAAGGCTTTATTTCCTTATCAAGGATTTGTGGACAAAATTATTATTTGAAATTATACACATATAAAGTTTTCAAACTCAAATACATGTCCTCTTCAAGATGAACTTTATAGCATTAAAAAAAAAGAGAGAAAAAGGTGGAAAGAAAAATGTTTGACATGCAATACAGACTCTAGGTCAGATCAAAACCAAGAACATGAAGGTCAGGGTACGTATGTCATTTCTGTGTGTCCACAAGAGATCATTAATTCCATGGAATGATGTTCCTAAGCTAAAACTGATATTCCTGGCTCAATTTTGTCCCTACTGCGGTCACTTTCTAGGTACACTAGAAACACCTTGATATGGTCATATTTTTTGGCAAAAACAGAACAGCAAAATTGCAAGGAATAGATAAAACAAAGTGCTGTCAAATGCCGACCCCCCCCCCCCCCATGTACCTTTATTCTCTGTGGCCAGTGTATTTCAGATAACAGATATTCTTATCTCAGAACAACCAAAAACATTAAACAGTCAGCTAGAAATTCAGATTTTAACTTGGATAACTCACAGTTAGTATTGGTTAGATGGCGAGCTAAAACTGATGGTAGCTAGCTGAAACTGATATACTATTAACAGTCATTTCAGATGAACAACTCGACCATCACCAACCAAAAATGAGAAGCGTGTATTTGTTTACTGTATGAAACAGAAGACCCACTGTCTCAAAAAATCTCAAATTGCTCAAAACTTGGAGTGGTCGATCTGTCACTATTGCAAGCAGCATATGTGGCCTGCGGAAACGAAGGGTTTACTTCATTTGGAGTGCCTGAGCAGCCCTCACCTAATCACCATATGATCCATTATTTATCCATTGCAGTAATTTTTAAATTTCAGTGAAATGTGTAGTCCTGGACAAGTCTTATTCAACCAGAGCTCCATAGGGCAGCTATTTCAGCTTCACACATACACTTCGATGACTCCATAGTGGGGGGCACACAACTTCGTATGCCATTTCAAGAAAAAGGGCATTGACCCAGAGAGTGTTTGAACCTCTCCATCAATGTTTTATTCTGGGTTCTGTCCCTGCTGCTGGGGGCAGGAGAAGCACCTTTTCAACCATTTAAGGAATTCAAGCTAAAGCTATTGTCATGTGGTGGCATTCATGCTCCCTATTACTAAGGCTAAGCAAAGTACATGTCTCATTACTGATCCTTTTGTATTTGAAGTAGACACAGCTTACTGCTGTTTTGTTCTCTACTCTTCACCCTCCACTTGTTTTATCTGACGGGAGAGAAAAGGCTTTGCATTCAGTCACACTTAGAAAGACGGCTCAGCCCTTCTCCCAATTGATCTATTATTTGTTTAAAAGAGCAAAAGATGTAACTAGGCCTAGAGCGTGCCTCATTGTTTATATTATGGGAGTGACTGCAATGGCTTACAGCAGTATAGAAAGAAACTCCCACTTAGTATACGTATTCATTCATCATATCGATAGCAGTTTAATCAGTTCTGCTCAAGTGAGTTACTGTGAAGATATCTGCCCAGCAGTCAGCTGAGCATCCCCCCACTTTGTTGCCATACTATTGGCTTCAAGTGGTGGCCTCGAGTCAAGTGATGAGTCAAGTTACGAGTGAGTGGAGTTGGATCACGAACGATAGCTTGATGCAGGTCATAAATAGCACTCTAAAAGAGAATTAGAGACAGGTCAAATCAAGACGAATCAGTCAGCCAATAAATCCAGCTGATATCTGGCATCTTGAGATAATCGCATCAGCTGATGACTGCGCTCACAAAGCCAATAAAAATGTCTGAAGACACATCTGCGGGCAGCTTTGTAAGTGTTGGCTGCACGCTGTGGACAGTATTAGCACTCCCACTTGTGTCAGTTTCGGTATTCTACAGGCAGACATCAGTGGTTGGTGTGGAGGAGTGGGAATTGTGCTCATTCAATCACATTACTGTCACTTACGTATGGGAGCTGGCTCTGTAAGTAACAAAGTTCTTATATTTTAATGTCCTTAATTGCTGCAATTAGCTATTTAGCTTGTAACTGCATCTATCAACAAATATAAACAAAACACAGGGAAGATGGTTAAAAACTGTGTTTCTTTACTATAATTCGCAGGCGCCCTGCTATAAATGTTTGCCTAAATCGGCCATTGACAATTCTATACTGGTCAACCATAAGAGTGAAGCTACACTAAACAAAGCTGAATGAAAAGAGGGGTTAGTCTTTTAGTTATCATGAATT
Organism: Scatophagus argus; assembly: GCF_020382885.2. NCBI lineage: Eukaryota > Metazoa > Chordata > Actinopteri > Scatophagidae > Scatophagus > Scatophagus argus. The sequence goes on from NC_058501.1 coordinate 7,385,930, forward strand.
TTTGGAAGGATTTGAGAAGATGGAGGTCTGAAGTAGTAGTACAGTTAACACTTCTAAAGAAAGGGAGACTAAGTGCAAATACAAAGACAGAGGGGAAAAAAACAGTATTTATATATATATATATATATATAAACAAAGAATAATAAAAAGATTCATCTTTTTTCAACTTGTATAGTGTTTTTGGTAGCCTGTTACTCATACTAGCTGCAGCACTTAATGTGACCTTTTTGTCAAACTGTGTGAGTAAAATATGTCTTGCTAATTTGGATCTTGCAAGTGACTTCAAGCTAATCCCATCAAAGATGAGACCCCTACAAAGTGTGCAATTTTTTATCAGAAAACAAAAGGTCAAAAACAAACAAAAAAACAATCTTTCACTTATAACAGTCCTGACCTGCCATTCCAGCATTGGCGGGGCTCTGAGGTAGCAGGTGGTCATTGGTGATAGTCAAGGTTGCACCGGTGGGCTGGCTGGTTAGTGGTGATGCTAGCCTTATGGTGCCATTCATTTCGGCACCATTAGGGTTGCTATGCTGAGCAAGCAGATCCTGGCCTGCAAAAATAAGAAGAAAAGCAATTTTTAGTCCAAGGATCAAAGGAATTAGCCATATTTTTCACATTCACTCAAATTTCAAGCTTGTTTTATTTTTTAGCTATATTGGGGTGAACCTCCGGTCACAAGCCGCTTCTCCAACCTCTAGGCACAATAAATAAATACTGACTGCTCCAGTCATGCAGAAAATGTTCCATCTTGACTCAAGGGGGCTCAAAAAAGTGAGACAGCACAGCTTGCATCTATACTGTGGACATGATGTATATTACCAGCTGACATAAAAACATACATAAAAAATGGTTTGTGCAGACGGCGCATCACTCATAACCTCTACCACAGAGAGGCTTTTAATCTTGATTTGGTGAAGCAGCTTCAGAATGAAAGAATGGACTGAGAGTTATCATTACACCTGCAAACATGAAATCAGTAAATGTGTTACAGATTCATGTGGAATTTTTTTTATTGCATTTGTTTGCTTGTTGTTGAAGGTCTGTAGAAAAAGACTAGGTTAGTGTGTATGTATCTACGTATTTGTATCTGTAGTTGTTTTTGTATATAGTGGTCCACACCTGATATGGTGAGGGTGATCTCCTGAGGGTTTCCTGTCGCAGCACTGGAACAAGAAGCTGAGGCAAGGGCTTGAGTCAGGCTGGGATTGTTGATAGTCAGTGTGATCTCCTGGCCGCCGGTGCCTCCAGCTATCAATCCGGAGGTGCCCATGACATGGCTTAGATCCTGGGAGCCTGCAGAATCCACAGGAAAACAAAGATCAGTTATTCAGCTCATGAACGAATGTGTCTAGCCAAGGCTGTTACACTTACTTGTAGCGTCCTGCTCAGACAGGCCGGCCATTGTGACCTGAGCAGGTGTGATGGCGGAGGGCTGTAGGGCCAGGCTGGTCAGTGGGTGGATGACGACATTGGCGGACACTGAGGGGTCAGTGGTGGACATGAGCTGGCTGCTAGAGTGGGAGACCAGGCCAGCGTCTACACTCAAGGGTTGAGAGAGGAGGCCACCTTGTTGTAAAGTCTGCTGGAGTAGGGCAGGGTCAATCTAGAAGAGAGAGTACCACTTCAGATGAAAGAGGAAAAGTGCTGCCAAGGAAGAAAAGGAGAGGGATGCTTGGAGAAATGTACGGTAAAGCAGCAGCAGCCTAAGGCAAGATGACTGCTTTTTGAAAAAGGATCATTGAGGAAAATTCCACCCTTTCTTACTTTTACTTTTTGACAAGACACATTCTACAGATTTAGCGGGACATTTGTAAAATAATGTTTGGCTCACATACTTTTTCTAAACCTTCTTATATGTCCTATGCATTCAGCGATGAAAAGTAAACTTAACTACTTGTATTGTTGGTGGGTTACACATGATAGCAGAGTGAGAACATACCAATTTAAGCTCTATTAAACTGCTTATCTTCTATAATCTCGATGGAAGTCATATTAATCGGTAAATCACTGGTTTAAAAATGTCCAAATGGATCAATGTATAAAAAAGTGTTTTTATTCTTTTTGTGCACTGGGAGCAATGCATTAGGGGATTGCTTATAAGGAAAATTATGCAGGCTATTTCTAATCTATTCTACCATTTATTTTATAGTTTCTGAATACACTAAAGAAAAATCTTTTTGGTTATTACATATCCATTTTGATGAAGAAAATGAGTAGCAACAATATCTGAACAAATTACATTACTCAAGTTTCTGTTAATCATAAAAAAAAGAGCGGAATGGAACCCCAGAGCGCATATCTGAGGGCCTCAAAACGAAATTTTCATTTATTACTTCTTTTACAGCTGACTGAACAAAACTCATTATGGCCTCCCCATACAAAAGCTAGTTAAAATCTTGTTCTGGTGCTCTCATAGGATTTTAGGATTTCACTTTCATTAGACTGCTAGTTATGTTTGGTTTAGATATACACTCAATTACGATAGAAAAACACACAATCTGCATGAACCATCATCAGCAAATACACGGCAATACAGCTGCAGTCAAAAGCATAACCGATTAACGGCTGTTAAAATCCTCCTTACCACAGCACTGCTGTATATTTATGAATACATATTCACAAAACAAACAAACAAAAGTTTATCTCTTGATTACAAACAAATTTCCTAATTACAAGACCATACTGACAGTGTGGTTTTGCATTTATAGCTGCATACCCTTCATTAAGAACTACTCATTAAAAATAAAGCTGATGATACAACAGTAAATCCAAAACCCATTTTGCACTAAGTAATCTGTAATTCAAGTGACACGGTTTGGAGGAAATGAAATACACTCCAGGAATAATTATAAAGTCGACTCATTCAGTTGCCTCTGCTCAATTAAATAATGAAAACAAAAAAAAGACATAAAGAACTGTTACTGAACATCTGCATTTGTAAAGAGGTTCCGCACTTAAAAGGGACTATGACTTGATATCTGGATTAATTAAAGACCAGACTATACTAACAATCATTTAGCAAGATGTATTCGCAGAGTATGAATCTCAAACTCAAACTTCTGTTTTTATAAACATTACCCAAGTAAACCATTAAGTTAAACACCAAATAATTTTACAAGATTTTCTTGTAGTTTACACATTTTGGAAATGTCAGGCTACAAATAAGGGGTGGCCCAGCTAAAAATGTTGTGTATGTATGTCCATGCCTTATAAGCAAACTACAATGGATTTGGTTCAACATATTAATGCCATTTTTAAGTTGGTAGTTTTATAGCTCCTCAAAATGATGCATCAAAATCATTTGATTGCTTTCAATGAAAAAAAGCACAAACTTGATTTTTGTCAAGAAAATAACTATAATAAAACACAACACCCTTTACTAACTACTTGATCAGCAAAAAGGCCACAAAAAGGTCATGACACACACAGACAACAAGTGTTACTCAGAAGGAGGTGTGTGTAACCTGCAGTGTGATGTTGTTGATGTTGCTGGTGTCGATGCCAGAGATCTGGACATTGGGGCAAACCAGGTTGGCATTCGTCAACTGCAGGTGGATACCATCAAGTGTGGTCAGTCCATCTGGGAGAGAGACAGTCAGGTCTCCTGCAGATGCAGCACACACACACACACACACACACACACACAAAGTAGTTGACATTTTACTATTAATACATGGTTTATTTTATGCTAATGTTAAAGTGCATAAACCTCCAGGCAGAAGAGGGACAGAACGTACAGTTTTTCCAGAATGAAAGGAAAACGGTCCGAAACAAATGTTGACAGGATCGTACCAAATGACTTCTAACATAATTAGTTAATCAAAAACGTATTCCTTTGCATCTTCCCCTGTTAAACATTTTCATTGCACCACATTACCAAATTCCAATCTCACATTTAACGGTGTGCCAAATCAATCATAGTACACAGGATACCTCCTAAGTTACCATATAACAATGCAGCATTTAAAAGGCTAGTCCAGAGAAATATTAGATCTGTCAGCATGTTCGCATGTTGTTTACTACCAAGCCTGTCTGTAAGCAGTATAACATTATTTTCACTTGATCTGTCTCTCTGCTGTGTGTGTGTGTTGAGGGGCCCAGCCCTCAATGAAATATGCAAAAGAGAGGAGAGAAATTAGTGACAGCAAAATGCAATTAAGACTTTCACACGAGCTGAGGCGAGTGCACATTAATTACGTACACAACAAATAATATATTTTGATTCTTTGGGGGGGCAGTCCAGAACCCTTAGGCAAAGATAGGAAAAATGCAGACCAGATGTGAAGGCAAGACATATAATCTGTTATAAGCACTGCTATGCTTCTTAGCTATCAAAAATATTCCTACTGGTGCAAGAAAATCCGCAAATAATAAGAATAAGTAGCACAAAGAAGCTGAGAGACACCAAAATCTGGCATAATACTGAATCTTTTTCCACCCAGAAGAAAGAAGAAAGGTTTTTGAGAGAGGTTTACTTGCAATGAGCTGTGGACCTCTCTTAAAAAGGCATAAAACACAGGGAGTAAGTGAGAGTGTTAAAGAAGGAGGAGGCAGTGACTGGAAAACACTGTTAGACACATCTCCTACTGTCATACTGCAGGAGCAGTGTGGAGAAAGTAATTTCTTGGCTGCAGATGGTAGCCAGACTTCAGTCATCATGTTTACCATAAATGACTTGCAGCGTTTGGGAGAAAGTATGTGCACACTGGTGTATTAAGAAATTGCAGCTGCTATGTAACATCCTTATATAGTATTTACATAGCACCACAGACCTAATCTGTTTTTCACTGATCTGTTTGTTTCAAATTAGAAACTGTTATTGTTATTACTGCTATTATAATTTTGGGCCAGCATTTAAGTTCTGAACATAAAACCACCTTCACACATTTAACTTTGCCGGTTGTTGTCACACAAACTTTTCCTTAACAGACTAGTGTCGAATAGGAACCATACGCTAGAATTCTGAAAACTCTCCTTTTTAAGGTTTCACAGCATTTCCTTTACCAATTTTAGAGTATCTGGAAAGTCGTTTAGTCAACATTTCACAAGGCACACACAGTAAAACCGTAAAGAGGTTTAACAGAGATATTCCTTCTTTGAAACCTGGATGTTTTTCCAAAAGGCAGCTAAGCTGAAACATAGCCCAACATCTTAAGTGGATGTTTGAAGGCCATTTAGAGCATGTCTGGTACCAAAAAACAGATTTGTGTTTGAAGACTCAAAATCAAACTGTGATTGCGGGAGAGGGATTTAACAATAGGTGGCTTGTGGTGATAAAGCACCTTCCTCCTACCAGCATGGACCTCATCAGGCATTGCGATGCTATTTATTTCACCCTGAGCAAGTGTTGATGCTGCCCACTGATTACAGACAGACCTGACACTTCAAAATGATGATCTCTGTAGCATTTTGGTTACATCCACAAACCTCCAAATGCCAATAAAATGTGTTGCTGGTGGGTCATACATGACACCACAACAGTCTCAGAGACAATAAAACTTAGAGCCTCTGTGTCAATATCAGGTCATTTCATCCTGACTATCTTTAAGAGACAGACTGGTTTCTCACTAGCCTGCTCTGTATTGCTTGCAGAAAATTATGCTAATTTTCATATCTTCTATTGCTCTGCCTGTTTAATTTCAAGCTAGTTCGTTTCACTGTGTGTGTGTGTGTGTGTGTGTGTGTGTGTGTATATCTATGAGCCTAAGTGTGTGGACCCATCCCCAATCCCTACCTGACATGGGGGCAGGCAGGATGGCCTGTCCCACCAGTCCTGGTTGCAGTAGATTCTGTTCAAACTGCCCTGTCAGAACTTGGTTGGTAGGGAGGTAAATATTAGGATCAGAGCCGGTTGTTTGTAGCAGACCCACAGATTGAAGAGCCTCTGAAGCTGCTGGCTGCTGCCCCTGGCCCGAGGCCACAGCCTGCCCAGTCCCTGGCTCTTGACCTTGACTGGCCTGACCAATAGATGAGATGGACCGCTTGGATTTGTTTCTGTCGCTGCTTGGCCGGAGGTGGCATTGGATGTGGGTTTTACGGTGGCCCGAAGTTCTGAAGCGCAGCTCGCAGAAGGGACATTTGAAGGGCTTGGAGCCAGTGTGGAGTCGCATGTGCACCTTTAAGCTGCCTTTTGTAGAGAAGGAGGTGTTGCACATGTGACAGCTGAACAGTTTCTGACCTGCAAAGATACAGAGACTGTCAGAGCCACAAGTCCACTATGTTCTTTGTCTTTTCTTTGGTTATTATAAATAAAGCAGCGATGAAGCCGTCTTGATCAAACAGCTATGAAACTACATGGACAGCCCAAACGTGTGTAAAATCAGCTAAGAAAGTGTTGAGCTCTTATTTAACTTCTCCTTTTTTTCCTCAACAAAGCTTCAATCCAGCTTGGCTAGGAACCATTACAAAATTCAACACGGATGTAACAAATTCCAATTAAAGAAACATTTTTGGAAGTATGACTGTCTACTTTCTTCCAGAGAGTGAGACTGATACCCTTTTCATATCTAAGTACATGCTAAACATGAAGTCACCACCAGTAGCCAGTCAGCTTAGCTTAGCCTAAACACTGGAAATGAGGAAACAAGCACAAGAAAAACACCTACCAGCACCTCTACAGCTCTCTTACTAACAATTTATATCTTGTTTATTTGATCTGAGCATAAAAAAATGATTTAACGAATGGCTAGACTATTTCTGAGGTGGGCTCTGTCTGGAGTCTGACATATAATGCACATAAAACTACAATATGTCCTTGTTACACTTACAGTGCTTATAAAAAACATTCACCTTCTTGGATGTTTTTCCCTTTTATTGCTTTTATAAATGGAGTCACAACCAATATAATTTGGCTTTTTAATTTACTTAAAAATGCTTAAAAATTTACAAGAAAAAAACGTCATGTCAAAGTGAAAAGATAGATATGTGGATAGGTCTCAATCAGGCTTGCACATCTGGACAATGCAATTTTACTCCATTCTGCTTTGCAAAACTGCTCAAGCGTATCGGACATGAGCAGGCCTTTTCAAGTCACTGTACTTGTCTGTACTAACTAAACAAACAAGATAATTAGTGAATGTCATTTATGTGATGTCAAGTTGTGAACTTTACAGGCACTAGTATCATCAGGCTATCTGTTTCTCCCAGATTCCGGTCTTTATACTGAGCTAAGCTAACAAGCTGATGGTAGTTGTTTTATATGTACTCTACAACCATAAGGTTGGTATTGATCTTCTCATTTTCCAAAGTGCAATCTATGCTGGAATCTGTATCAAATCATTTACACTTCTATAATAACAACAATGTTCCAAAACTTTCCACAAGCAGCAGGAAGTCTGTAAGGAAATGAAACAACTTTAACATAAACTTTAAGAGACAATTCCTAGTTATAAAACTTGAACCTGTATGTGTCTTCACATGGCAGTCCAGAGTAGATTTCACTGTAAAGCTCTTCCCACATTCATCGCACTTATATGGTCTTTCCCCTGTATGGATCCGGATATGCCTAGAAATTGAAGCAGAAGGGCACAGGCAAATTTGAACATGCACAGAGAGAGATTATTTATTTGTTTACTTATTACCCAGGAGCACTCTATCATTTCATAGCTTTAGTTCCCAATGTTGTTGTTATATGGGCTTCCAAGAAATTGTATTCTGACTCTGAATATGCAAACTTCAATAACTGTTGTTTAGGAGAAGAAAAGAAATTGCTACTCCTGTTCTCAAACTCAATCTTTATGATGCCACTACAGAAATGCAAAGTCTGCTTGAGCTACCTCAGACTTTCCCAGCAAATAATAACTTAACATACATCATTTAAATTTTAATTGTCTCTGACCCCAAACGAAGGCAAACAAGGAAACATCCTGGATGTTGTATACCGCATTGTAAACTACCTGCAAACCTCTCTTGCTTCCTACTACTTATTTAACCAGAACACATGCTGAATCAACAGAGACTGTATGTAAACACACGAGTGTGCAGTAAGTGAAGTTAGATGGCAAGTCTAACGGCACCATATTGACCTTATGAGTTTCAGCAATGAGGAAGTGCTCCAACTTTGCTGTTTTGGCTTGTAACTTCCTGTACATACCTAATATGGGAATATGTCATTAACATGACATGTGACTGAGATTCAACACAATCAGATACATGATTCATTTTATAATTTAAAGAACAGAGTGAAGGACTGCCAGATATGGAAGAAAATGAGACTTTTTTTCTACAGCAGTCTGAAAAACTTCAACTGCTATTTACATAGCAATGCTAATTAGATCAGTTGTACTCGTCATGGTGCTGTTTTAATACTTATGGTGACTGAAGAATCACAATGTACAACAGATCAACATGAAAAATAGACATAAACACAAGATCACAATTATGAGAATAACACCTAGACTGAAAAATACTGGAATTTCCCTTCAAGTTATTGTATGTTTTTGCATACTCATTGTATCCAAACAAACAAAGAAAACAGCCAGATTTTCTCCTAAAAGCCCATGAAAAATGCATGATATTTACCTGACAAGGTCACTGGGCTTCTTGAAGCTCTTGGGGCAGTAACTGCAGCAATTGGCAAACTTGGGTTCTGTTTCTAGTTCCACGGCCTTGTCTTTGATCTCGCTGATTCGATCCCTCTCAGCCGCCGACTGGGCGAGGATACGCTCTGACACCGTGGCCTCCTCACCGGGATCCTTCGCCAGCTCGGCCGCCTGCTCCTCTGTGAAGGTGATGATTTCCAAACCCCTCCTCTTCGATGTCTTTTGCACCCCTTCCTCTTCCTCTTCCTCCTCCTCTTCTGCAATGTCTTGATTATCCAGACCTATAACTGTGAAATTGAAAGTCTATTAGCACCACATGTCTTTCATTTGCATGTCCCACATGTCAAACTGAGGTGCAGATGTGCAGAAAATTGACTAACAATATACACTTCACATCTGAGCAGCAGGAAATCTGCTTGAAAATTACTTAAAAATCCAAATTTTCAAAACAGTTCAACTTCAAACCTTCTGTCTATGATTTCAAAAATAATGTGTTGCATACTGATAATATCACCCCTTGTTTTTGAATCACTTTCATATTCTTACATAATTACACATCCAGATGTAATCTAGGGTGCCTTACTTTGATCCTCCACAGCATGTTCCTTCTTCATATGCTTTTTACACAGCAGGCTGGTCCTGAAGCTCTCGTCACACATGGAGCATTTGAAAGACTTGATGTGGATGATCATGTGGCGATTGAGGCTCCCATTAGTAGTGAATGAGGCATCGCAAACATTACACTTAAAGGGCTTCACTCCTGTCAGTGAGAGATGAGACAGGCAGGGGTTTCAAATTTTAAGACAGATTCCAAACTTTTTACGAAAGAAATTAAACTAAAAGCCAAATTAGAAAACTGAGTAAACTGAGAATTTACCTGATGTCCTCTGCTAAAAATTAAACAATTTCAATATTTCTAAGAACTCATTTACATTATATTTTGCTCCAATCCTGTACTGGACACATTAAGATGCTTGATTGATGATTGATTATGGGAAACAATGGAAAACTTTTTCATTTGTTATCGTGGTGTGAATAAAATGCACACCCACGCTTTCAGAGATAATACAATTTTTTTAGTAATTTAATCCTTTTAAATATTCCAATTTAAATGCAGTAGAGTATGATATATTTAATAGCGTCTGTACCTTTAAAAGGCTTTCACTTTGTTAAATGTAATTAACTGAAGAAAACATCTGGAGATTTGTCAGGACCCGCTATAAAGCAAGCTTACCTGTGTGTGTATTGAGGTGGGACTTTAGCACTCCGGCTGAAACAAAGGCTCGTCCACAGAGATTACATCTGTATGGTTTCTCCCCAGTGTGGGAGCGCACGTGTTGCTTCAGATGGCTTGACTTTTTGAAGCCCTTACTACACCAATTGCACCTGAAAATGGCAAAAAAAAAGAGAGCACCGTTTGTTGCTGTTGTTTACAATACCACTCAGAAGATTACAAATCAGATGACAAAGTAACAGACTTGAACAAGAAACTACTCATATAGCACACTGGGATGATGATGGGCATGGTTTATTTTTGAAGTAAAAGACAGGTTACCAGAAGGCCCCATTGTAATGAGGCAATGTTCTGTGCAAATTATCTACCTTCTATGCAGTTTATTGTTAATCTTAACTCACTAGTTCACTATCCGTTCAACAGCTTTCAGCTTTTCTGTAGGATAGGATACACAACATACATAACCACCAGCAGCTCCAGCTGTTTCCTCCATAATGCTAAAAAAAACAGCACTCTTTACCAGGATTCATCAGAAACCCAAGTGATGTGACTTAATCTCACTTCCTAAGCAAAATTCAGTAGAACTGATGAGCCTTTTGTTGTCAGACAAGCGTCCCCGAGCCACACAGCAGCTGGAAGGTCAAGAAAGGTTTTGTTTGTTAATTGTTGCATGAACAGGTATGAGCAACTATTAGTTATGTTGTGCGATGTTCTGAAACACTAAACACACCGTGTTGTATCCCTGTCAAGGAAAGTTGGGTGAAATGGATGCATCTTTTCTATTGGTTAAATAAACATAAATGAACTACATCAAATATTTAGAAAACATGCTTATAACACGTTTATACTGAAAAGTACCTGACTGACTTCAATATCTCATAATTTTGGTTGAAGCTTTTGTTTAAGTATTTGATACAGGGCTGGCTTATTCCAGCTGAATACCAAATAAGAGCCCAAACTCGTTAGTTTGACCTCAGTAAATAATACACTCTCTTCTAAACTTATGTGTGAATGTGTTTTACCAAAAACTTTCTACAGGGTAAAAACAACACCTCTATGTTTACGATCCACTTCGGCTAGACCTGCATAAATATTAAGATGATGTCAGGAATGAAAACATTATATGCCTGAGAAAGATAAAAATATTTTATTATTTTATTTTATTTACTTATATATTTGCTATTCCTTTCCAAGGTTCCCTCTTGTCAGAGTTGTGCCATGGCCTTCAGTCTATTCAAATCCCCTGAATGAATTCATAAAAACATTATTGTGACTCAATTCTCTCTTTGTCCAACCAGTTTCTACCTTTCACAAAAGTATGCAGCATGATAAAAGGTTCTTGGTAGGTCTGATATAGAGATGGAGAAGTGATCAAGGAGATGCCTTAGATGTAGGGGCAAACACGAATGTATCTCTGGGGCATGTCTCTAAATGGTACTGCTTTATCAAGAGAAACATTTGGGATGAGAGAGGGTGATAACAAAGGCAGGTAAAGTCATTTAAGGCAGTCACAGTGAATGCTGTAAACAATGTCTTTCATTTCCCTGGGCTCATTGTTTGTGATGGTGCCTAGTATTCATCTGCTCTGAGCCATGAAAAACATGTTTTGGGTTTTACAGAAAACAAAAAACAACGCAAACACTCCAATGAAGGAAAAGTTAGCAAACCAACAAACAAAAAGATGGTTAGTCAGACCCGCAGTAAATCTCAGAGCATAGTTTCCAAGAGTAAAATATGTAAACATCAGGAAAAATGTCTAGCATAGTGGTCTCAGTAATGGAGAGACCAGTGATCACAAAGTAACTCTCACTGATGAAAATCTTAATCTTAATCATAAAGGTTTTTTAACATCTAACCTGGTTTGCTTCTCTGTTTTTAAAGCACTTTGTTTTTCCCTGTTTTTTGATCCACAATGGATTATATAGACCAACCAGTCATCTCTTTTCTTTACTCTTACTAGTCTTTCAAAAAGAATTTGCCAAGAAAATACAAAGAGGAGGCTGGAGATGGAGAACTTGTCAGACAGAAAATGATCACTGCAGCAGCACAGCTCATCGGCCTGAGTGCTGCAATGCAATCAGGCCTAAATGGTGAAACGAATAGACAGAAGCCTCTCCTGAGTTACCTGGGGTTTGCCAAACTGCTCTCCGAGTACTCTGAGAGCACACTGAAAAAGATGTTCTGGTTGGAATAGGTGAAAATTGAACTCTTTGGCCTGACTGTCGGGTACTTTTCATGGTTAATACCATGCCTATTATGAAATGCAGATATGGCAGCATGAGGATTGGAAAGAACTGAGAGGACAATGATCAGAGTGTAAACAACATCAGAATTACTAACCATTCACTTTTTAGGAATCACTCAGACCTAAGGGTTACACTTGAAGCTGTAATTACCACTACAGTTCCTTTTACAGAGGGCTGGAGTTCAAAAGGTAAGGAGGTGGGAGCACTTTCTGAAGTTACACATACAAAAATACACAGGCGCACACACACAAAAGAAGTAAGTCAGAATTAAACCTGTAAGCTCTCTTGCTGTTGTCTTCGCTGTCATCCTGATAGTCCTGTGCTTCAGCAGTCAGTTGAAGCTCACCCTGACTGCTCTGCTGAAGAAGCCCATTCGTCTAGATTAACAAAAACAAATCAACAAAAATACACTCACTCATTTTGGTATAGACAGATACATGTAGCAGGACATTATTAGCATCAAAAATCTTATGTCTGTCTTGTCTATCTTATGATTCAAATCCGTCTTCAAAAGAATATCTTGGTAATTTGGGAGATGCTCTTATCTGCTTAATAATATGAAAGGATAGATTTTACTTGTTCTTTTATTTGTTGTTGGAGTGTTAACAATGTTAATGATGAGGGGAAAACTTGGCTTGACTCCCCAAAGTTCAAAAATCACTGAGCAGCACCACTAAAGCTCACCAATTAACATGATGTTTCTTGCTTCTTAGTTAAATCCATGCTGAAACAGAAATGCCAAAAGGACATTTTGTGGCTTTCACTGCTGTCTTCTTGATCCCACCTTTCTCCCTGTCTATCAATCTTCCTCTCAATGATACCAATGGATTTTTTGTTTTCTACTGACTGACCACAGAGAGATCTATTTCAACAGGAACAGGATTTCAAATTGCAGTTTGTGGTGCTTTTCAACGGTATTGCATTGTACTGACAAGTGTTCACTCCGTTTATCTCAGTGAGCCATATCCTCCAAAATGAATTTTGGATGTATTGCAGGACTGTTATATTGGACTGCATGATTTTCGGACTGGAACACCTTTTGGAAGTTCAAGATTGGTGGTGACTTTCCAGTGGTGGCACATCTGCAGTGATGTGTTTAATACAACCAACAAAGATTGGTTTGTCAGAGCTGAAGGGAACAGAAACCATAACAATGGAGTGGGCTACAGACAGAATATCTCAGAGCCTGTGGCCTCATGATTATGTCAACAGTGTTTGTGTGTCTGTCACTGCCAAGAGAGGGACACAAAAGTGAGACATGAGCTTTCAATCTACTTACTGTATCTAACTCAGATACTCAAACAGCGAAACTGGGAGTTCTGGCAATCACATGGATGGTCTTTGACGTGCACCATCCACCTTAAAATTTCAGACCAAATGCACCAAAATAAGCCAAAGCCACCCTCCTACCCTCAATTCACAGGACCCAAGGGATTCACAAAATACCCCCAGAGGTCCTGCGTCCCTTTCCCTGACAGGTCAGAGCTGTTTTGGCAGCACAACGGGGACCTACAAAATGTCAAGCAGGTAGTATTAACATTGTAGATGATAGGCGTGTGTAGACCCTCACTGTACAACATATAACATGTTAGAGTCTACATAACCAGCAAAACGTCTCATTTTTACTACCTACCAAGCTAACATATCTCCCATCAAGGCAAATGTAAGAAAATGTTAAAGTAGTAGTACTTTTCCTGTCTGTCCTTAAGAATCTCACCGCAATCCATTTTTTTTATACCAGGCTAAATGGCTCAACTTAAATATCATCTCTTAAATATCATTACTTAATATAATTCAGACACTCTCTATCTCTTTCTAAAGGTCTGTTTTTTAAATCTGAGAACTGGAGCCCAAGTGAATATAGTTAAGAGCTAATGTCATACTTGGAGACCATGACTCACCACCTCAGCACCAGAAACATGGAGCAGGTTCGGGGGGTGATAGCTGGAAGACAGAGCCTGAGACTCCAGGGTGCTGGAATCCTGCAGCTGCTGGACAGCAGAGAACTGGGGTTGATTGTAGGTCGATTCAGTGATGGTGAAGCCTGGAGGGAACAAACAGAATTTAAACTACAAGCAGCACTGAGCTGGACCTCGCACATCTGTGCAAGTTGGGGCGTGTGGTCATCACAATCATTTGCCAATGGATGGCGGTATGAGGATAAGTGAATATTGCATTGGATTGCATTTTTCAAACTAGGGATAAATTGCTAAAACTGTCTTTGAAAATTTTAATTGCCTAAATGATTTCAAACTTTGTTCTTCAAGACTTTCATGGAGTACAAAACAAATGTAACTACTACATAGCTCGTAAAGAAAAACAATCCAAATCTTTTCAAGACTCTGTAAATTATTTATGATTATGTAAAATATTAGCAGTGTGGCAGTCTAGCTGCTCAGTCTTCATACAATCCGTGGCAGTTTAAGACCTTCTCATTCTGCTGCAGACCCAGTATGTGAACTCCAAACAAAGCACAGCTTGAGCACCTGTGAACCAGGAGCTGCGGCAATTTGGCAAATCAGAGATAAGTGAGATAACTGTTGTGAGAAAACCGTATATTACAAATAACAAAACATTACAGGGTTTCCAACATTAACCCCAGGGACAAATGTCACAATTACTAAGAACTATGTAAACACAGGAGTGGTATACACATATGTGATTATCTGCCCTCCTCATGCTCGGTAATATGAACTTTGCACCTTTGAAAGTTTCATGACACTCGAGGCCATAAGGCCCCAAAATGATCAAATTCCAGGGCTGTGCTGGACAGATAAAAAAAAAGTAAATCTGCCTGACAGATGTTTGCTGTCAGTTGGCAATGTTGATTACAACTGCCAAAGTCCACTATTCTGATTCCAAAGGATCCAGGCTGCCAACAACCATCAGTTGGCAGGGGGAACCTGGTGAGCTAGCTGGTAGGAGTAAAGCAGCAACATTATGAGCACTACACTGAAGAGCTATACAATGGAGAGGATAGGAACAGGGACGGAGAGATAAAAGACACTTTCACAGATGCTACGTAAAATATGACCAAATTAACGGTTCTGTTTGCTGTGGTAATTGTAGTCTGGCTTTTTTCCATAACCCAAAAGTGCCTGTCTCCTTTGAAAGACTAGCTGAATGGTTTATTCTATCATTAATGTTTTTGTTTGATTGATTTTTTTTTTTAATGATAATCTAAACAGAAATATTTCAACATGGTTTCATGAGGTCAACATTTGTACAATTCACAATTAGTTAAGCGTTGCAACAGAAAACACTAGAGGGTAATAACTGGAAATATAAGTGACTTGCTACAGCTCATTATCTATTCATTTTTAATCCGAAAAATGTTTTACAAAATAAGAGATGAGTTTACCCAGATTCTCCTCTTCTTTGTCATACATAAACACACACTCAGTGGTGTATCTTCACAACAAAGCCTGCATGACTAAAATCAATGAGACAGAAAATGTTTTTGTACCTTGTGTTAGAGCTTGCTGATCAAAGGCAGGCTGAGGCAGTGCTGGTGTCTCAAACTGGCTGATATTCTGAGGCAAAGCATGTTGGGTTGTCACATATGAGTCTGTCACCGCAAAGGGAGAGAAAGAGAGCACAGCAATACAATATGTCAGTCTGGCGCTAACACTGAAATACTATTACTATTCAACACAGTATCTCATATGTGGAAATATTTTTATCAACTACAAAGTTAACTCATGCATAGTCATGCAAACTGACAGTCCCTTTGTATGCTGGGTAAATTCTAGTCTATACACTATTAAAATGTCATCAAATATACATGGCCAAGGTCAAGAGTGCTGAACCTCACTACAAGATGTGCATTTTAAAAACAAGTAGTCTGGTGTAGTCCGGAAAGCCAATCTCACAACTAGCTACAAAAAGTTAATGCTGAACACTTTTCAGAAGCAGCTAAGTTGAACTTGTTGGCTCTGAAAGCCTGGTCTTTGTAGATGGATTTTGAGGTTAGCGATGCCATGTTATTACTCTCATTGGAGTGCTGAAGCTCCACTGGAGGTAATCTAGTCATATTTTGCCTATTCAAGAATGTTTATATACTGAACAAATATACAGATCATGGAGAAGTTGACCACAATGCAAGAGTGATCTGAGGAGTTTCCATTGCTACAAAATCACACATAGCTAACATATTCTGACAAAACAGACTCCATTTCAGATTTATTCATAAATGTTTGATGAAAATGTGTCAAATTTAGTTAAATTCAGTTTTGCATCTCAGGCTTTTGACTGAATTTCCAACAGTACTCCGATCTCTTATACATATAGACTTCATACAGCCACCCCTCTGGCCCTGCCCTTGCTTACCTTCTCCTTGAACAAGGGGTTGGTCAGTCAGGGGTGCCTCCAACGTCACTTGTTGACTTCCATTCACCACCTCTGTCTGGCCCAGTCCCAGGATGCTTTGCTGTTCTGCTGAGGTAGCAGGTGGTTGCTGGAGGGAATCTCCCTCTATTTCCACCTGCATATCATGGGCAACGGGACCTCCTCCTAAGGGGTCTTCTGTTGACTGAGGCTGCAGCTGCTGGGCCAGTTCATACCTGGTTGGGAAGAACAAGGAAAAGCAGGACCTTAGATTTAAAATAGTGATTTTTATCCATTTGTGATTTTATATTTAAGGGTCTAACTAAATTTTTATTTGGACTTTCTGGTTTGTATGGAACTTCCTTGTCCCATGCTTTCAAGTATATGACAAAAGTGAAACAACACCCTGAGCAAAAAGAGCAAACACCTGTGTGTCTTCATGTGCTTCCTGCAGTTGGGTGACGACTTGAAGGTCTTCTGGCAGTAGGGACACATGTAAGGTCGCAGGTCACTGTGTGTGGTCATGTGGCGTCGCAGGCTGCCACTGGTGGTGAACGTTGTGTCGCACATCACGCACTTGTACGCCTTGAGGCCTGAGTGAGTCCTTATATGAGCCTTAAGGACCCCTGAGGAGGCAAAACCCCTACTGCACTGCAAACACTTGAAGGGCCGTTCTCCTGTATGAGACCTGAAAAAAGGATGGAAAAACTAATAAGCTAATTAGACATAAACCTGTGGCATCATTACTAAGTTTTAAACGGGACACAGAGGATAAAGCAGTAACAGTTATTAAAATGTTTAGAGCTTTTGCTGATATTTTTAACTGAAGTAATTTAAATGCAGTGATATTTGCATTAAAACCAATTTCATCAGTGAATCAAAGCAACTGTCACTAGTGACAGATATGGATCTTCTGTTTAAACTACAAGCCTTTAATCTAAACATGCCAAAAAGAAGACAAACGGAGAGGCGCGACTTAAGGCACTGCAAGGATGACAGTGCCATTATTTAGATTAACATCTCAATATTGAAATGAAGGCAAATCCAGAGAGTGTGTAATGACGCAAAGGCTAGAAAGTTTAATAGAGACACACAGATCAGAGCAATGAGCGCTTAGGCTGCTTATCATTCTTAGTGCTGTTTCTGTGTTCCATTTTATGCATGACTGACAAGAGCATTTCAAAGTTAGTTTAAATGGTATTAAAAGGTATTAGGTATTAAAACTGGGTACATATCTGTAAGGCACCTTTAAATACAACATTATAATAACAATGGGGATAAGACAATATAAACAGGTTGGTTGGACAATGTATGTTTTCAATGGAAAAACGGTGGCGTTCTTGCCTAAATACCACCGAACTGTCCTATGCACACAACTCTTTCTCCTCACACTCCCTTGTCTTGCATCAATTTCACCTCACCTCCCTTGGCACTTTAACACACCAAATTCATCAACTCCAAACTCCAAAATTCCACCATTAACGCGGAAGAAGACGCCATCTTCCCTCAACTACTATCATGTATGTCTCTCAGAAATCAAGTGGTGGATGTAACGTCTTCAGGTATAAAAAAAATTAATAAATAAAATTTTAGGCAGATAAAAAAAAAATGCTGTAAACTAAGAATGCTTTCAAAAATGAAAGTGTTAATAGTTTCTTTTCAGCACTTAACAAAATGCAGTGAATGAACAGAAGAAAAACCTAAAATCAAATCACTATTTGGTGTGACCACCCTTTGCCTTCAAAACAGCATCAATTCTTCTTCCACTTGCACACAGTTATTGAAGGAACTCGGCTGGTAGGTTGTTCCAAACATCTCGAAGAACTAACCACGGATCTTCTGTGGATGAAAGCTTCCCCAAATGCTTCTGTCTCTTCATGTAAACCCAGACAGACTGAGTGATGTTGAGATCAGGGCTCTGTGGGGGCCATACCATCACTTCCAGGACTTCTTGATCTTCTTTACGCTGAAGATAGTTTTTAATAACACTGGCTGCATGTTTGGGGTCGTTGTCCTCCTGCAGAATAAATCTCCCACCCTGATGGTACTGCATGGTGGATAAGTATCTGCCTGTATTTCTCAGCATTGAGGACACTATTAACCCTGACCAAATCTCCAACTCCATTTTCAGAAATGCAGCCCCAAACTTGCAAGGAACCTCCACCACACTTCACTTCACTATCGCCTGCAGACACTCATTACTGTACCGCTTTCGAGCCTTTCCGCAAACAAACTGCCTTCTGCTACAGCCAAATATTTGAAATTTTATCTCATCAGTCCAGAGCACCTGCTGCCATTTTTCTGCACGCCAGTTCCTACATTTTCATGCATAGTTGTGTCGCTTGGCCTTGTTTCTATGTCGGAGGTATGGCTTTTTGGCTGCAACTCTTCCATGAAGACCACTACTGGCCAGACTTCTCTGGACAGTACATGGGTGTACCTGGGTCTCACTGGTTTCTGCCTGTTCTGAGCTGATGGCATTGCTGGACATCTTCCGATTTCAAAGGGAAATAAGCTCGGTGTGTTTTTTATCTGCTGCACTAAGTTTCCTAGACCGACCACTGCATCTATGATTATCAGTGTTGCCTGTTTCTTTGTGCTTCTTCAAAAGAGCTTGAACAGCACCTCTTAAAATCCCAGTCTGCTTTGAAATCTTTGCCCGGGACAGACCTTGATGATGCATTATAACTATGTTGCATTTTGTTGCTGCGCTGAGTCTTGCCATGGTGTGTGACCTGCGATGTGAAGCTGTCTTCCACAACCCCATCTTGGTAGCAGAGTTTGGCTGTTCCTCACCCAGTTTAAAGCCTCCAACATAGCTGTTTCTGTTTCAGTTAATGACTGTGTTTCAACCTACATGTGAAATTTATGATCATTAGCACCTGACTATAATCCTACAAAATCTCTGACTTTGTGCAAGTGTACCCACAAGAATTGATGCCGTTTTGAAAGCAAAGGGTAATCACACCAAATACTTGTTGATAAAAACAATTATCATTTATATTTTACAGTATTTGCAGTATTACAGTACTCACACCTGCCTAAAACTTTTGCACAATACTGTATATTTGGGCATAAATTGTCAGTATGTTGTATATTTAGGAAATCTATAAATAAGTGGAACATTAATTAAAAAATATTTCTATTGGCCCTAAAAAAAGAAACCAATTTCTTGTACTGAACATGCAGTGACATAAGGAAGCTTTACCTGACATGCTGTTTCAGATGGCTTGATTTCTTGTAGGCCTTACTACAGTACTGGCACTTGTATGGCCGATCATTGCCCACCACATCCAGGTATTGTTGGAAAGCCAAGCGAGGGTTCTGGGATGGGATGAGGCCTGTTAAACAACATGTAGACCTTCATGTGAAATGACATTTCATATTGTGCAGACACACACGACACACAGGAAGAAACACTTTCAAGAAAACAAATGAACAATGCAGTCTACATCATCCCAAGGACAACGGGAACGGTGCGCATATGTTTACAAATGTGAGCACATGTGCAACATCACCCCACATGTATACACACATGCCTGTCAACACACACACTTACCAAAGTCAGTGATGAGGATTGGTTCCTGCAGGGGGATATCAGGCAGAGGTAGGCTACTCTTGGACACTTTGGCTTTGTTGCTTTTTCGGGGAAACTTGTGCTTCTTCTGCTGTAGGCTTTTGAAGTGAGAAGCAATGTGTGTTTTCCTGTGGCCAGATGTACGAAAGATCTTGTCACAGTGAGGGCAGGGGAAAGGACGGACACCTAGAAAAAGTGGGGAAAAATAGCGCTTTTGGAGAATTAGTATTTAGAGAATTAGACTGATTCTGACGTGTGCTTTGATCAAAAGATTGGAAGGATTAGCTACACATTACACAAAAATATATCAGTAGTTACTACCCCTAACCTATTCAGAAAAAAAAATATGAAAGTCACACATAAACCGAAAAAGTAAGCAAGCTCATACAATTTTATTTAATTTTTGTCTGCAAAAGGTTACAAAGCCTTTCAGTTAGCGGGAGACAATATTAATTTATATGAAACCAAATGACAACACAAGTAGAAGTGACAAAGACATAAAACTGTTTAAGCACAAGGTTTTGGTGAGAGATACAGCTGAGAACATATTTATCAAAAACTTTAGCTTAGAGCTAACACATAACCAGAACTAAACACCTGATATAGACAGTGCCATTACATAGCAATTAGAGAGTCAATAACTAATGCACAGACGCACATAATGAACTGTTACACAGTTACTTGTTTATTTGTTTATTCACTCTAATGACATTTCATGTCCAGTGAATGATTCTTTAAGGTTATCCCTCTAAGAAGGAGCAAAAACAGAATGATTGCATACACACAAATGCAAATCAGGTCTCTAGCTGTAGCAGCACAACTATATTTACACAGGTCCAGCTTTTGTAATTTCTTTTAGAATTTATAATATATAGCTAAATGATAATAGAGGCTGCCAGGACACTGAAAGCATTGTGGTGAAAGTTCATATACTGTAGGTCTCCTTAACTTTTGCACATAATATACTTTTTAACAGGAGCATGAAAGTGAAATAAGTATGCTCAAGTGTTCATTTTACTTTGGCTTTAAACATAACCTATTCATGAAGTGGACCTGCTTCTCACCTGTATGCAGACGCATGTGTACTTTCATGCTGCCAGAAGTGGAGAAGCACTTCAGACAGCACTGACACTCAAAGGCCTTGATGCCCGTGTGCGTTTTCATGTGTGCTGTGAGGGTACTTTTGACAGCAAAAGCTCTGAAGCACTGTTTGCACTTGAAAGGCTTCTCGTGGGTGTGGATGCGGATGTGGCGAACAAGATCGCTGGGCTTCTTGAACTCCTTGGAGCAGTATGGGCAGCCATGCCAGCGCACACCATTCTCCTCCCTGATGGAGCCTGTAAAGAAAGGAAGAGTGAAGAGGCTCTCCAGTGTTTCTGTCAGTAGATGACTTCTTGTGGCATTATGATTACATTTTCAATGAAATCATTGAGTGCCTAGTCTGAAAACTGACATGACATTTCTTATTTAATTTGAACAGTAAATAGATTTTCAAGCAGCATTGGGATTTACTGAGTAATCTTTTCTGCAGCAAAGTTTATGTTCTGCAATATTCCCCCTACCTGGCATCTGTATAGGCTTCTTGAAAATGCTCCTTTTCTTCTCCCTGACTGGTTTGTCAGGACCTTGTACTTTCTTGCTTTCTACTGCAGCACCCTCAGTGGTCTGATTCTGTGACTCTCTGGAGGTGGCATCACCCTGCGGTTGGACCACACTAAGTCCACTGTTCTCCAGAGCTTGCTATAGAAACAAAACAGAAAACAACAATGTATTCCAAATACAAACAACAATCATTTAAGGAATTATTATGACTGTAGATTTAACAATTTGGGGAATGGATTGTAAAAATGTGTCAAGTATTAACAAAAAAATAAGTCCTGGTCCAAAGCTCGATAATAATCATGTTTCTGAGACGGAAATAAAAGGCTCAATTAAAGTCTCCAGCAGTATTGCTTTAAAAAGCTTCCTGGTCCAAATGCATAATTACACCATCTCCTTCTCCCAGGATGGATCAGGTTTCCAGTGCTGTGAAAAGTTCCACCTTTCAGTCACCAACGAAAAGCAGGTCATTTGGCTTCAAACAAACATAATTTCAGGGACAGAGGGAGAGAGCTTCTGGAAAACATTTCTTTATTTCATCTCTTTGTCTGTGTAAAAATATATTCCCACCGTGGGTCCTCATTTCCACATAAATGGTTTCACTAACATTTGGAGAAAATAAAACTGACTGATGTGTATGTATGTGTGTGAGTATGTGTGTGTGTGTGAGAGAGTCTCTTACAAAGACAAGGAGATAACCTAAATGATGAGTTTTTGCTCTTCCTCAAATCTTGTGCATGTCACACTGAGGGGTTGGAGATGGAGTTAAAGCTCTAATGTTAGCATCTGACTCATACTGTAGGTTAGCTTTCAGACATGTTCTTCTCAGTCTGTCTGCAGGGTTGTGAATACTATGGTCTGTTTTGTTCTGGTCATCTCATTTACTGAGTGCATGAATGTCCTTTGCTCACCTGCAGGATGTCCTGGTTGATGGCAGTTTCCATGGTGATAGCTGGCTCTTGAGGTTGGGGCTGTGCTGCCTCTCCACTGACCTGTTCAGACAGCTCTAAGAGTTGCTGGATGACGTCTGTCACCCCCTCGCCCCCCTCTGACCCTCCAGGGGCCTGACTTGTTGTCTCTGTCTCCTAAGGGAGGAGAGGATGGAGAACGGACTGAAAAGGACACCAATTTTTATTAGGGGGGTCTATGGGGATATAGAATTAGCAGAGCAATGGGCATTACAGATCAAAATGTTAATTAGTTTCTACATCTGTAAGAATCAATGACACTATGACATATCATGACCATGCCAACAAAGACATTGATGTCAACACAGACAGTGACCTTGGTTACATATACAGGATTAGTTTGTCTGTGAATATGTGGCATGTCACTAATCACTAAACTGTAATTAATAAGCAGTAATTAATCACCTGACAATTACCAAATAATGTTGACACATTATTATCATTGTTGTAAACAAGGGAGGTCATCATTAAGAAGACTGAAAGGCTCTATGCTGCACTTCAGAATGTCTGCCAGGTCCATTTCTGGATTTATGGCATACTGGAAATTGATTAACCGGAAGAAACATCTCTAATTCTGTGCTGCTCTTTTAGAGCAAATGGAGCTGAAGCTTTTCAAGTCACATCATCATTTTCTATCAAAAAAGAAGAATATAAAAAAAAAACTTCTGGAAAGAGAAGCAATGAGGGAAATACAGTGTGACAGAATTCACAATGGTCTTATCTAACAAACAAAGCAAGTAAAAAATTTCAAGATTTGTCAAAAAAATGGGTTTTTTTTAATTATCAATCAATTATATTTCAAGTAGATGCCTCTTTATCTGCTATAGGGAAAAGGAATGTGATGTCACCAACAGCATCAACATCAGTCATTTTTGCAGGATACAGACAAACACCTGTATATATACTCAAAGTGGACGCTGGGCGGATGAAGTGTTTTCTACATACTGCTCTCTTACCGGAGTGCTGGAGGGCACCTCAATCACAGAGATGTGCATCTTGCTAATGTGAGCATTCAGACTGCCCAGCTTCTTGAAAGAACAGCTGCAGTCCATACACGGGAACAGCGGTACGCCTTTAGACTGTAACAGAACATAAACATTATTATCTTTGGCTGCTACTTGTATGTTTTGCTGTTCAAGCTTCCCTCCAGGCACTAAGCATTCCTGAAAATATTGTTATTTCAGAAATAAAAGTATGATGATTATCGGAAACCGGTAACTACCAAATGTACTGAAAGCATCATGATGTAGTTAGTAATAATTAATGGATTCCAGAGATGAATTAAACTGTTTGCTCTTGTCAGCGGCCTAGGCCTGAAGGCTGCTGTATCGATGTGCATTCTGTTTTATTAAGAAATAAAAGTTATGAGTATATTTGCCTTTTATTCTTAGATCTTATTTAAAAAACTTTTCAGTCAAATGCAAGTTCTTCAAGAACTGTACAAGACTGAGTACATTCATTAATAGGTACATATTAAGAGTACTTATATCTTTTAGGGAGTCAGCTGATGGTATATGTAGGAGTCAGGAACAGCTCTAATGTGAATATCACTACCTGATGGCTTATACCATGATGTAAACAATACACAATGCTTTTGAAACAGATTAAAAATTAGAGACGTAAGTGTGCTCACTTAGGGTGAAAACTGGAAGTATAAAAAAAGAAGTTAAAAAATCTTACAAAGTAAACTGTTTGCATGAGAGTTGAAGATATACATACATACACAACTGTACACAACTGCACACTGTACACAACTGCACAGATGTGAGGCTTAGTGAATTATGACTGCTATTATACTCAAATGCCATAAATTCACAGAAATTCAGATTTAAACATACCACCCTGTCATAATATAAAAAAATAACAGCTTTTTTTTACCTGTTTCTCTACTCATATCCTGCAGCTGATTTTGGCTCACAGGTGAAAAACTTTTTCCCAGCTTTACTGCCACAATGTGTAATGACCAAAGATTTTAGATGCCTTTTTGTATGCAGACAGTGTTATTGTCTGAACATACCCACTCACTACATCACCCAACACTTTAACTTGCCCAAAATGGGGCATAAGGTTCACTTTGGCCTGCCAAATATTACTAATGAAAACAATTTTTGAAAAATTATAATAATATTCATTCTGCTTTATTTTGTGTGAGGAAAAATGTTTTAAAATATAGAGAATCCCTAATAATTTATCTTTCAAAATCTGAGGACAGTGTGGGCAGAGTGACATTCTGGAAGTCAGTCAATGGGAAGCAGGTACCATTTTGCATCTTAACAATACAATACAATGGGTGCTGTCTGTGGTGAACCACCAAGTTTCAGTTTTGGCTCTCCAAGGGAAAAAGTTTGCACACAACTGCTTTATTGGATTTAACCATGAAGATTTTACTCCCCTGGCTCCTGAATATGCATCTGTTCATGTAATCTATTGCGAATAACGTCTGACCATTATTTATTCATAAAGTCAGTCAATCATAAGGATAAACTCCACGAGGAACAGGAAAGCTGAAGAACACTTGTGAAAATTAGATGCATTATTCAAATGGTCCTGCTGTTTGGCTTTCCAGAAGTAATTCAATCAACTGGCACCATCGCAGGCTTTTAGCATAGAATACACAATCATGTGAGCATGGGTGGGGGGGGCATTCAGTTTTTTTTCACATATATTTTGGTCAAAAGACAAAGAGCAAGGAAAGAGGTGCCGATATGTTTGTACAGTTGAATTCATTTCCTGTGCTTCTTTTCAAGAGGCATAATGTAAAGTCAGTATTAAAGGTTAACATTCTCAGTCATCCTGGTCATGGTTATTCAAGGAGGGTTGAATCAAGGTCAACTAGATTGGGTTGTAAAAACCTAAGAAAGTTTTGCCTCTCCTCCAAGGGGCTCCTTTAGTTCTAACTGACTGGTGGGGAGTCCCAGGGATTTAGCCTCTGTAGGGTCATCATCAAGGTCTCTGATACCACCTTTGTTAGTACTCCTGGCTGTTCTATCACAGAAGTCCTTGGGGCACCTGAGACCAAGTGTAAATGACAGTTGTTGGAATTGTCATATGAGGCCAAATGTGAATGCTTGTTAAATCTCCTGGGACAGTTTGAAAGGACAGGATTGGATGACATGGATTAAGTAGTGTCACAGACCTCCTCCTCTCTTGAGGAGATTATGCATATCACCTCTCGATTAAATTCATAACTGCCAATAAGTGACTGCATACATATTCATCCCTTCAAGTCGGTATTTAGTAGCTGCACCTTTTTTCTCCACAATCAGGCTTGCACATTTGGATGCTGCAATTTTACTCCATTCTTCTTTGCAAAACTGCTCAAGCTCTGTCAGGTTGCATAGGGATCGGGTGCGAACAGTCCTTTCGAAGTCCTGCCACAAAGTCTTTATTGAATTGAGGTCTGGGCTTTGACTCGGCCACTTCAGAACATTCGCCTTGTTGTCTCTCCTTGCAGTCTGATGGCCCTTGGATTCTCCAACATGCCTTTGGGCAAACTCTAGTCGAGATTTAACAAGATCTTAAACAATGGTTTTTCTCCCATAAAGCTTTGACTGGTGAAGAACCCGCACAACAGCTGTTGTATGCAGAGTCCCATCTCAGCTGCTGAAACTTTTAACTCCTTCTGAGTAATCATAGGTGTCTTGGTGGCCTCCCTCACTAGCCTCCTTCTTGCATGACCAGCCCGTTTGTGAAGACGGTCTGCTCTAGGCAGATTTACACATGTACCATATTCCTTCCATTTCTTAATTGATGGATTTAGCTGAACTCCATGAGATGGTCAGTGATGTGAACATTTTTTGTATCCATCCCCAGCTATACTTTTCAATAACTTTTCCTCTGAGTTGTTGAGTGTTCTTTTGTTTTCATGGTGTAATTGTAGACAGGAATACTGATTAACTAGTGACCAGACCTTTCAGACACAGGTGTCTTTACACTACAATCACTTCAGACACATTCAACGCATTCAGATGATTTCCATTTCATTAACTGCGAGACTGCTAGCACCAACTGGCTGGATCTCTGCTGAATTAGGCCAGTCAATTTAAAGAAAGTGAATATTTATGCAATCACTTGTTTTATATTTTTAATTAATTATTATTACTTTGTATAAATCTGTAATCACTTTGACATTAAAGAGTTATATACACATTTTTGTCAAAAGGTACATTGACTATGATTCCATTTTTAAAAGCAATGAACATTTATAAAAGCAATAAACTTCCAAGGGGGTGAATACTTTTTATAGGTACTGTATGTTCAAACACACCTATGAACCACTGTGACACGGTGACTAAGATTTTTTTTCTCAAATTTTCAGAAGTCAGAGCCTAAAAACCAAATTGCTGTGGAGCTTGGTGTGCAAGCACAAAGCATCTTTTCTACTTTAAGACTCTGTTACCTTTTTAACAAAATGCAACAGCACTGAGGATTGTGGTATATTCACTGATGGAGGACCCACAGACAGTTTACTCAGACCAGAGTGTAGCTTTATTGTAAGCAGTAATCAACTATGAGCTACTCCCATCACTATCACTTTACCCATTAATGAGCTTTATTAACAAACCCTACAAAAAGGACACCTACACACATGAGAATTCATTACCTGTAAACATGGACATTTGGGCACCTGGGGAGAACTTTCATGTGAACAGCTCTTTCGACCTCTCAGCCACAGTTTGCCACTTAGAGGAAGTGACCACAGTGGCAGAGCACCGCTGCAGAGACCCAAGCCCAGGCTAAATTAGGATGGATAAATCAGTAGGGCTCTTTAAAATTGGCCGATGTGAGGGGCTTACAAAAAAGAAGAAAGAGATGAGGAACAAAGAGCTGCAATCTCACCTCATTCCATTTTCAACAAACAATACGGCAAGGTTTCCCGCAGCAGTGAACGTAACAAGCTGTGAGCATGAGGCTGGATAATTTAGTGTGTGAATGGGAGAATTGCACAAAAAGAAACCAAAATATCTTGGACAACAACTGGAATAAAAGAGATGATACTGAATTATCATGACATGGTAAACTGTGTGATAAGTCCAGTTAGAGTACCTGATATTTTCTCTATAGCAGTATGTTGAGTCCATAAATTGAAACCATTATCAGGCTTGGCTCTCTAAAGGCCACTTAGTTTTTGGTTTCCTGTTCTCATCTTGGCTAATGAAGATAGGGAGCATCTTTGCAAGCAAACAGTAAACACTGGACTGTCATTAATCATTTCAATTTAAAAGCACTTTTACTGAGGGCATTCACTCATTGCGCTTAGCTATTCTATACTAAACTGAAATACAAGATAATTGCTGTCTACAAAATTTTGTGTTTTGTGTGAGTTAAGTGCCACAGAGCTAATAACCATGTAAACAACAACAATTTTATCCTGAGGTTTCTATATACAACATTCATTGCTAGTAGACAGCACACTAGAGCACCAGCTTCTCAGACCATAACAAATGGGTATTTCAGCCACACATAACCCTCATCAGAAACAGCCATCACATCACTCTTCTTAAAGCCACCAGACTTCATTGACATAAACAGTGAACAATCACCAGTTCTGGTTTGGTAGAAATAACCCCTTAATTCACAAAGCTAGATTTGAAAATGTTCAGGCTCTACATGCCAGTTTTTCCTGCTGTATATTAGCATCGCATTCAGCTTCAGATCAAGCACTCACGGAAAGCATGCAAAGAGAAGGTCAATGAAAAAATAAATAAATAAAACTGCATCTGTTTATTCTACTACATACAATACTGTCACTAATGAACAAGTTAACTGCGAATCACATTATCCTCTTGCTCTTGGTTGTACTGAGATATCAGGTGACAAATACAGCACAGTGTTACAAACACGGCAGCAAAGTTATATTCAGGCCAATATGTCGGTAAATACTTTGTGCTGATGTGGTGTATCCTGTTATGATTTGTGGCAAAGCAGTGTCACATTTCATTAAACAGGCCTGCTAAAGCAAGCTCAATAAAAGTGATTTCGAGACAGTCATCACTTGTGGTATTCACTTAATTTGGGCACCCACTCTCACTGCCGTGTGGGAGGTCACTCTCGTTGTCTCTATATAATTGCAGAGAGGGCCAACAGTTTCACAGTAAGGAACTTGTGTGAATTAAAAACTTTCTTCAATCAGTCAAGTCTCATATGAGCACCATAATCTCAATTATTCCACCTTGTTCAAAGATGTGGTGTCACATCATAAAGAGATTGTTCATCTACAGTACTAAATGAAGTAAATATTCTTAGCTGGATAATTTGCTTTCAATCCTTTAGTACTGTGCTCTTACCTCAGAATGAACTCTCTGAACATGGGAGTGCAAATTGCCCTTCTGGGAGAAGGAAGCTGGGCAGAACATGCAGAGATGAGGTTTCTCTCCAGTGTGTCTCGCCATGTGAGTCTGCAGCACCACCTTCTGGTTGAAAGCCTTGCCGCAATGTGTGCACTTGTAGGGTCTCTCACCTGAAGGGAAGTGCAAGGTCAGGTCAAACACAGGTCAAACTGAATCCATTTGAATTGCTGGAAACACTACAATTTCTAGAATCTAATAAAATATCAATAACTTCAAAATAGAATGAAAATAGTGAAAGCTAGGGATAAATACTGGGGTCTGAGGATATCCTTGATTAATATTATTGCTACTATTAATCATATTAATATATTTCATAAAAAGATCTTTTGAGTTTTGTGTAATTAGGCGAGTAAATTATTGTAAGCATTTTTGCAAGCTGAAACATTTTCAACAGTTTACACATATTACATCTCATAGAAATTTAATACATAAGGACAAAAAAACATATGACACACTGGTTGTGTCCTTCTTTAGGACTTAAAATACTCAGCTCGACAAAGTCGGTCTACAGTAATTCATCCCGCAATATCAATCATATTCAAAAAAAAACTAATTTTGTGCCAGTGTGACTGTGCAATTTTGTCACCATGGCACCAACATAAGGCTATCTCCGGTATTATTTGAGAGCCTGAAAAAGGATGACTCAACTTCTATACCCACTCTTCTGTGAGGTCACAGAGAGTGAGAGAGCAAAGCACAGAGTGTGTCTGTTGTTTCCCAAAGCAACTCTTCACCTCATCAGCTTAAGAGCTGTTTCAGATTCGAGGCTCTATCCGCAATTAGTCATCCAGCCAGTCAACCAAACAAATTAACATGTGGATGATGTGTAAACAACATGTGGGTGGAAGCTGCTGGCTACATTACCTGAACCCGGACCAGCTAAGCAAGTGCACATCCCCACAACAATATTGGAATTTAAACAGCATATCAAAATTCTACCCACACAATGTCTCTGCACCTGAGTGATGAACTGAGCTGAGGTGTAAAGTCCCTCGGAAGTGGAGGGTAATTGTAGCAAACTGCTCTTGAGTTGGTGGTTTTATGTTGTGGAGAAAAACTTAATCAGAGAAAGTCCAATTAAGAAAGAAAAATGTGAGTAATATAATACTACCTAGAATTAAATTTAAGGACCATTAGAAAAAAAAACCACACAAATTCAAAACAAAAAACTCCCCAAGCACCCAGATGGTACAACATGATGCCAGTGCCCACCCACACCTCAGAAAACATCCACTTCAGGTTTTGCAGAAGCTGCAAAACAACACTGTCAACATCACTACAATAGTTGTATTTAACATAAACATGTCATACTCTTCTCTGTGCTTTTCACTCACCCGTGTGTATCCGTATGTGCCTAACAAGCTGGCTGGGCTTTTTGAAAGCCTTTCCACAGTGATGGCAGCTGTTTGTAAACCCACTGCGGTCAATGTTTTTCTTGTAGTTTCTGGAACTAGAGGTGAGTGGCCTGCGAAGAGAGTAAACACAAAAAAATATAAATAGATTCAAGGCATGGCAAAGCAAGTTGATTTGTATAACACCTTTCAATAAGGCGATTCAAAGTTCTTTATGAAAGGCATTAAGAAAAAAATGCAAGACAATGTAAAGTGACACACTAGGCACAAAGTGCTTTCAGAATGAACCACTCTTATTTTGATACTATTTTTATGCTTTTTGTACACTGAATTGTTTTTGTTTTGCTGCAACATAAAATTACATGCCTTATCTGTACACAATGGCTCTATAGCTTCTGTCCATGTCAGCTCCTTGGATACTGTTAGCCTTGTCAGGTATTTTTGGTTTCCAGTTCAAACCACATCTGATGTGCAGTTTTCAGTTGCTCAAGCATTTAATGAAATACTGAAATCCTTCCCAGTTTTGCTGCTACTGTTGTTGCAAGGCTCTTTTTTGAATTTAGTTTTACTGTTTAATTTTCACTAGTATTAGCCTAAAGAGAGTCTGTATGCAACACTGGGCTCTGCTGCCCTTTTATAAGCTGTTTTAGGCCTTTATTTGCGTTAATGAAAAACTGCCTGCCTGATTAAGAACTTGCTGTTCACTGAATGCCATGGCAGACTCCATGTCCTCACGCTATCAGTAAAAGCTTTTTAAAAATATCAGATATTACACTTTGATGGAGGTCACGCAGTTCGTGAGTAAAATCAAAATGCAACAAAACCTGCTCACAACCCAAAAGGTATGAGAATAGCTTTTAAATATAAAGTGTTAGTGTCTTGATGGTCTAACTGTTGACTGTTGATGGTCTAAGGTTGCTTTTAACAGCTCTTGGAATCCCTTTTAACTTCCTCCTGACTTGGTCAAATAAAATAAATCTGTATGAGGCATGGTGCCTGACCTCATCTTGACGTGACTCTTCATGTGCTCCTTGAGGTGTGCAGATGTCTTGAATTCCTTGTCGCAGGTCTTGCAGGAGTAGACCTTGATGCCTGACAATTCTTTACGGTGCTCCTCCAAGTGCAGAGAGAGCTGGCTCTGAAGAACAAACTCATCTCCACACTCTGCACAGATTAAATTCTGCAGGGTTTGCAGAGCAAAGGTCGTTGAGGAGACAAAATAGAAAAATTAAATTCTTCCCAATGAGCAGTAAAAAAAATTCTAATCAATGGTTTTATATTTGATTGGTCGGCGGGACTAACCTCCTCCTTCTCATGCAGCATGATATGAGATTTAAGGCTGGCGATGCGGGAGAACTTTTTATTGCACACCGGGCAGGTGAAGTCTGAGGTTGTGTGTGTGGATTTGTGGAGTATGAGGTTGAACTCCACATTAAATGTCTGTGGGCAATGGTCACATCGATGAGGCTGCAAAGGAAAGAGGACAAGTTAAAGAAGGTAGTCAATATTGCCAGTGTAAATGAGCTCTGACGTCCCCCTCTGCAATCCAGTCCTTCTGGCTTTTAATTCTCACTCTTGGTGAAAACAGAGTGATTGATGGAGGCGCTGCTTTAACTGACTTAAACAACTACATCTGCTGTAAATCTGGAGAGCTGTTTCTCCATACTCTCTGTTGTCCTACTAAATAAAAAGCGCTCTTTAGAATCACGGATGAAGTTCCTCCAAATAACAGGTGTGTTAAAACATATCTGAATTTATCAGCTAATCTTAAACAATGTTTTATGTGAGGGTATTCTGTTTGTAGGTCTCTCTTAGCTTTAAAGACTGAGAGAACCAAAATGAGACAGAGAGAAAAAAACTGTGTGATATATAAGTAAAGAATATTACCAAACAATGTAAAAAAGATTTCCCAAGAGGTAGAAACGGCCCAAATTTTAAATTCCGTTGCTATTAGAGCAGCTGGCTGTCTTATTTTCAGAGTGCTTTGTGAATGTGGTGAAGGCCAGGAGCAACACTAACACCACTGACCCGAATTCAGAGTGGCAGACCCTCAGGCTACTGCTCTTCAGCCTGGAGACAATAAGTGAAGATAGTGGCCTTGAAACTGAAATGGCCAAAAATCCCAGGCGCAGCAGCAAATGACGTGCTATTACAGTCTGTTCATGCAGAGGAGACGATAAACAGAGGACACCAAAGTGTGTGCTTATGTGTATGTGAGCGTGGGAGAGATAGAAAAACACAGGTGTACATGGATCTGAAAAAGGCAAGAGAGTATAGATATGAGTGTTAGCTATAAGCAGCTGATGAATAAAGGAAAGAGGGTACACTTACACATGACAATGAAATCTGACAAATGTGCACATAGGCACTCTACAGCAGGAAGCAGCCCAAACGGCCAGTTTCAGGTTTCACAAAGCCAAGTTAAATGACTTTGGCTAGTTGTTTAAAAGAAGGAGTGAGACTAATCACACTCATCTCAAAGCCTGCAGGATTTCAATAATTGCACTGTCAAAGTACCAACAACGTGCATGAGACAGTGCTTGATGTCTAGGGTGAGTTTAATCAGGATTGTTCAGAGGCATCTTGAGTTATGAGCAAATATGTGATGGGCTACGAACACTTGCACTAACAGACAGAACACTCCACTTCATGGCCTTTTCAAAACTGCATTTCTGGGCCTTAATTTCAGCACCACCACCTGGCCGACTGGGCTCATATTTAATTTCATTTCATTGAGAACCACTTGCACATCATTTCCAGTTACAGGGCTGAGTAAGATATGTTTCTAGCTCATTGCAGCTGACTGAATTTGGGATGTGGCATAAGGACGACATAATATATAAAATAAAAAAGTGACACAAGCTCAATAGGGTTCTACACCTTCAAGGTTTGAACCCTAAACATTTGTTGCTCCTTAGAAGAGTAAGTATACCACCTAAATCAGACAAAAATACACAGCAGAGTCCTATGACTCAACTGGTAACTCAGTACATGCTAACTGTGAAGATGAACATTTCTGAGAAGAGATGGACAACAGCGTATTTTTGTGTCCATAATTAAAGCATCTTCCTGGCAAGCAGTTATTATCATGCATCCATATTTCTGAGCAAAATGTATACAGTTGTTGAAATTCATCTGCTGTTGTTGGCCAAGGGAAAACTGCAGCAGAGGAAAGTGCTTCTATGATTCAGATCAGCGAGGAGAGGTTATAATTATTACTGAGCTATTTAAGACTGTTACTGGGTACCACAGCCAGGGGAGGTGGGGGGGTTGGCCAGAGTAACTTTGATTCTTCTTAGCACGATTTCAGCTATAGTTCTGCTATAACTGCTCTGCAACAACACAGCACAGAAAAAGCAGCAACGCCACAGCAGCAGCTGTAATCATTTCCCCGGAATGACTCACACTAAATCCACTCTTCTGTATTATGACTAAAGCAGCCACTCACACCTATTGTACATAAGCTTATCAAATAAATATTTCAAAAACAGCTGAGTCACCAGAGAGCCATGACTCTGCAGTCCAAGTGAATAAGTGAATACTAGAACTCTGCAGCGTGCAAGTCATCCATTTGTTTGTTTCATAGTAAGACAATAACTGCCACTGTTCAAAGTTCAGGAGCAAAGAACACATTGTGCTTGTGCGCTACATTGCTTGTTGATACCTGAGAGCAAAAACGTTGGGACACTGTGTAAATTGTGAATAAAAACAGAAAGCAATGTTTTGACCCATATTCAAGATACATATTTTAAGTTCAGCCCGATAAACATTCATGTTTTTTTGTAAATATACAGGAACATGTTTAACACATACATGACCTTTTCTTGAAACAATACACAATGTCCATGATTTCCAATAACATTTTGAAATGTGTATTCGTCAGACCACAGCACACTTTTTCACTGTGGGTCAGTCCATCTATTCAAAGCCATATATCAACAACATCCAGAAACACAGCTTATCAGGGCCCAAAGACATTGGCTGCGTTCCTGGATATTATTGATATATGCCTTTCACTTCGCTTGGTAGAGTTTTAATTTGCATTTATAGACACAGTGACAAACTGTGTTTACCAACAGTGTTCCCAAGCCCATGTAGTTATATTCTTTATACAGTCATGTCAGTTTTGAAAGCAGTGTGCTTCAGCAATCATAGGTCATGGGTAATTCAATGCTGAATTCAGTTTTGTCTGTTACGGTCAGATATACCTCTGGATTCTCCACATCTTTTGATGATATTACGGATTGTGGATGGAGAAATCCCTATATTATTTGCAGCTATGTGTTGATAAATGATATTTCTAAATGCTGCAGTTTTTCACACAGTGGTGAACCTCGCTCCATCCGTGACTGCGAACGACTGAGCCTCTCAAGGATGCCTCGTTCATTCCCAAATATGATAGCATCAGTTGTACTAATGACCCTGTTTACTTGTGGAGTATTCTAAACCGGTGTTTTCTGAGCAGTCCACAACTTTCCCAGGCTTTTGTTGCGCCTGTACTAACTTGTTTGATTTTTTTTCCAAGCATCAAATTCAGAATAAGTGTATATTTAGAAAAAAATAATAACGTTTATGAGTCTGAACAATAAATAGCTTGCCTTTTTACTGTAATCAGTTGAATTTAGCTGTGTTTAGCAAGTTGTTGCTCCCTGTTGTTATTGATGATTTACAAAGTGACCAAACTTTTTTTGGAATCTGGGTTGTATTTGGCAGCAGTTAGTTTAATCAACTCAACTGAGGCTGCACTTATTTATATCTCCATTGTTAATAAAAATACACACAAATATAGTGACACAAAGGTTGGTGCCTCTAATGCAATTTTGCACAAGGATTAGTAAATAACCAGAGAAGTGTTGTGTATTAGAAAAATTAAGGAAGTCAACAAACTAGTGAGAACAACAAATTCCAGAAGCTGTAGGCACCAAACAACCAACAGCATCTTAGGCAGCTTTAAACTTCCCCATTCTGACAAAGCATCGGAGCTAAAAAATCCAGGACACCTCCTCTGTTTTTGGTAAGCCACCAGCTTGGCCCAAATCCAACCTGCAACTAGGACATCCACAGCAGCAGGCGAGTTATGCTCTTCACCTACACCAAACTCCGGTGAAAATGTCCAGTGCAAACTTTCCCCAGTTCTCACAAAGTTTTTGTTGTGCTTGTGAAGGTAATCTGCAACAGGTAGAGTACCTCACAGCTAGGGCTGCAGTAAATGCTTTACATGCCCATCACATCCCTCTGGTGCCTGACCTGGCACTGTACAGAAGCGAATTCCTCAACTTTCTAGTTGTTTGATACATCAAATAGGAGCCTTTTCAAAAACCGAAAGTGAAAAAACCAAAATCCACTGAGCTATCATATATGTCATGTATGCCCAAAATATAATTATTTTGTCAGAGCGTTATGAGAGCAATGCTTAAAGAACAGTTGTCCTCCTGGAGCTCCTGTGATTCAACTGGGCAGCCACCAGTGACCAATAACACCTGGATGCAGTTATACTGACCAGATTCAAAATTTCAATGTGTAGAAAAAGAAGAGGAGGGAGAAGAATTCAAATACATGTGCTAGTGACAGAGAGCCAGCATGCTCTTCCAACTCCAGATAAACTGTGATTAAAAAACACTGAGTTGCTGAACTTACCTTATCGTTGCTCTCATGTTCCCGGAGATGCTTCTGCAGCTGGCTCTCAGTCGTAAAGATCTGGGAGCATATCGTGCATTTCTTGTCCTTGAGCTCTCCATCACTGAAACTTTCTGCCTTAGTGTCACTTGGATCCGCATCTGATCAAGCACAAGAGAGAAACACTTCAGTCTGTCAATACGGCTCAAGAGGCTTGATTCTGAAAAGAACTGCTTAAGTAGATATGATAAGGTGCACTTTCTACCACCTCTTCTTTGAATGCAGAGATGCTGTACCCAGCAGCTTCATGTTTTAAAAAACTATCTAAAACAACAAATCGTATTTTCTATTTATGATCATCCTCTCACCAAAATGTTAAAGTAGTGGTAGATGTTGATTAGGGAGCATAATACTAAACACGCACACACACACACAACGGCTTGGCACACAGATGAATTCGGTTTTTCCCAAAGTGGGGATATGGGATTCTGAAGGGAGCTTGACAATAAGGGGGAATAGGTCAGTTTTTCCACAAACTAAAAGACATACACCCAAAGAATGTGGAGGAACATCTGTTCTGACATAGGTTTTTCATTTTATCACAGTTGTATTGTTGTAATGCTTTTTAACACTACTCTTATCCCCAGTAGCTGTTGCACTGGTCCATGTGATAAATTACACTCATGTCATACTGAAAAGATAACAATAAGCAAGGATAACAATGACAGTGATAGTTCTGAAACACGCCTCTTTATAGTTTGCCTATATCAAGCATTTTAAAATTTGCCTGTTAAAATACTTGTAAAAGTATAACGATATGCCTCAAATGTTTTTCCTAGCAGGATGGAAACTTTAACGTAACTTTTACGTTACTAAAGCAGTCGTCTACAATCAACACTTAGAAATTTCTGGGTGCAAGATGGTAGGTTTGCATGTACAATTAAGATCTGAAATCACCTTATTTGCAAATGTATGTGGTATGTTAAGAAAAACTGTTTTTCCCACATTTGACTGTGAACCCGTTCTGGTGATTTTGATGTAACTTTTGACATTCAACAGTTGGGTTCCACACGCCCTTCTTGGCAGTCATGGGCATTGTAAGGACAGTATGTGGGTACTTTATATTATATTGAGCCGATGAACAATTTCAATTGAACGCTTGTGAGAGTGTTTTGTTTTCCTTGCCAAGTACTGTGCATTCAACACCGAAATCCTACGTTAATATAGTCGTTAAATTGTCCAGCTAACGTGCCATCGTAACTAAGCTAGGTTACCTCAATATTGTAATCCGATGGTGGCACCAAAATGCTAGCAAAAGGAATGCTTTGAAACAACACATTTCAACACTTTCCCCCATCACGTCAAGAGGTGAATGTGGCGGCTGGTGTCGTTACGGCCACACGGAACTGACCAATCAACCCATCAGCAGCTGGACAGCCTCGCAAGATAAAAATAACAATGGCAAACGTTTTGGCTTGTTAGCCTCGAAGCTACAGCAAAGCGTGCTAGTTAGCAACAACAGGCTAACGACGAATTACAAACAAACAAAGATTAAGTGTAAAAGCCATACATTTACTAACACTACACAACGCCGTGGTTCTTCCCTCACGGACACCAATTTAGAGTGGAAGCCAATAAGAAGAGCCACCGAGATGTTATTAATATCATTCCGCCTCAATCACTCCTTCGCCGTACAAAGCAAAGCCCACCCGCAATACTATATCCGGGGACTATATACACTACATTGAAGTGTTATTATAAAAGATACAGAGATGTTTGCCCAAATGTTAACAGGTTATTTGGATAGCCCATAATCTGTATTTTTTATTCGTTGCATTTTGGTACTTGTTACCTGTTTCGTCGTTGCTTTTAACTCTCAGTTTGCGAGGCCGGCCCCGCGGCATAGTTCCAGTACTCAGGATGGGTGTGCTGTGAACGATTTGCTTTTCAAAATGGCGACTCGGTTATCTGTAGACGGCATCGTACCCATGAAGACACACAGCTGCACGGAGTAGGGAGACATCTACTGTCTGGTTTATTGTACACACATCTTCACTTACACACAGAACAACAACTGACTGAAAATTGAGCTACTATCATTATTATTACCATAATTATGAATAATTTATAAATTGAATATTTATATTTTGTAATATACATTCAATACCAGTTTTTATTCTTTTTTATTTTCCTCAAATAATATTGCATGGTTTGGGGTGGACCCTAACATAACTTCTAGCAAATTGTTTGGCAATGTGCACCACTATGTCTCGTTAATAACAGAAATAATAGGGTCCTGCAGGCGGTTACAGCATTGTTACCTTCTCTGTCATATGTCAAAATTTACACTGCATGTTCCCAAATACATTTATGTTTGAGAATTAAGGGCCCATAGCTCACTTCTGGTTAATCAAAAGTATACAACAGTAAAAAAGCTGTCAAAAGGAAATCATGTTTAAGTGCAAAAGTAATAAAAGCTTTTTGTTTCTGAGAAAGTTTAAGTAAAATAGCAATCATCAGGTAAGCTCTTCATAAAATGTAAACGTGAGATATTGATAAAGGATAGCTTGATCCTACTGGTATCCTATTGATCTTGTTTTCAGTTATCTTTACAATTCCTTACTTCCACTGCCCAGACCATACACGCACACACACACACACACAGAAGCACTCAATAAACGATGAAAAAGTGATTTATTAGTAACCCTAATGTCGTAACAAAACAATACAATTTCAGGCAGGAATTATAAGAAAAATATTTATATTAATTCTATTCACCTTTTTGCTTTAACTGAATCAGAGAAACAGTAATTTATCCTGAGTATTATAAACACACAATAATATAAGCCCCAAGAGGAGAATTATTGAAAGGTTGTGCTGGTACTATAGGAGAGTAAACATCACAAGGTATAATGAACTTCAGTATTGATTTCCACCAACACATAAAGTACACGCAGAGATATTAATGTATTATTATTGATCTCAATAGGAAATAAAAAATAAAAATACAATAAATACTGTATGGTAACTACAAAATCACTGAATAAATAGTTTAGGCCCCTTAGGAATATCAGACAGAAAAATACCATGTGGTGTTGTATGTTCTTCTAGCATTCACAATATTATTGATTTTTCAAGAGAGTATGAGGCATGCTGCAAAATTATTTTATTATTTATTAAGACCAGCAGAGGGGGGCAGTGAGTTATGCATAGGTTTGGTCATTTATGGGCCAGTAATTCTTGAGATGCCAACAAACTGGCTGAGCTGATATTTCTGTTTAGGACTGTGCTACTGATCTTGTCTGCTGCAGAGACTGCATGTTTCAGTCAAACCTGAATGTGTTAACAACTCACAGCTGATTGGCATAACTGTGTGGTGAATATCTTTCTTAACACTCAAAACTGATAAAATATTGCAGCTGGAAGACATACACACGTCTCACACGCAAGATGACTTGGGTAATTTTAAA
Organism: Scatophagus argus; assembly: GCF_020382885.2. Taxonomy (NCBI): domain Eukaryota; kingdom Metazoa; phylum Chordata; class Actinopteri; family Scatophagidae; genus Scatophagus; species Scatophagus argus. The sequence goes on from NC_058501.1 coordinate 7,425,211, forward strand.
AACTAGATCCATGTCTCATTTTAAATGCTCATCTCTGTTTATAAGCTGGTGCTTGCATTGATAACATTTCTTTCATACATGCACAATGACAGGAAGACAAGAGTATTTATTTTTTCAGTTGACACAAATAGACGCTCCATACATGGAGCACTGAATACAGAGCCAAGCAGGAAGGAAGAACAAGTGAGTATGAATGTCCAGAGTGAAACAAAAACACATTGTGAGTTAATTTGTGTGGGTTAATTGGTTCTATTATCTTGGTGACCAAATATAAATAAATCCCATAGGTTCTGTCTGGTCGGGACATTTAAGGAGTAGTTGCTAGATGCATATCTTCAAACCAAAAAAGTTGGGGGGATTTGGGTTAATATTTGTCTCCTTACATTAACAAGCCTGACACAGGAAGAGTAAAAGGAAATGGAAAAATCATGGGATTTTATTTTAGGACAGGGGTCAGAATCAGCCCTGATCTGCTGTTCAAAGTGTCTCTTCTAAGCTTTTATGCTTTTCAGATCTCTGGTGTGCAGTATCTCCATGTGCGTTGGAGTCCTCGCTAATCAGCATGAAATGACATTGGTTGAAACATGTTCCATCTGTTGAACCGCAGGTTAATGTCATTAATTTACCAACTTTGGGAAAATAATTTTCCATTTCAAATTATTCTGCAGCTTAAGATACTGGTCAGTTGTTTGGTGAGTATTCAGTTCAGAACACGATGGATACTACATGTTAAATGTTCTGTATATTCTAGTTACATTTAGTACATACTACATATGTAGTATAGTGTAGTACTTAAAGTATTGAGAAATGTTAAGGAAAAAACCTCCAGTACTCCTCCAGTTTGCAATAAAACTTAAAAAAGAATTAGAGATAATAATCACATTGTCTGAGCAAAGGAAATGGTGCCACCCAGTCCTGTTGGTTTTTAAAAAGAATAAAAAGATTGTTTGACTGCTTAAAATCTTGAACAATCCCACATACACACAAACACACACCAGGATTATGTGCAACTTTTATATATTATCATGCCCAGAAATAGATGCCCATCTGTTATATGCATGTATCTTTAGCAGAATGTAAATCATACTGTATCCGAGCCTGATTGCCTCAGCAACATTTTTCCCTGATACAGGCCTACAGGTGGAAAGCCGTGACTCTTTGCTGTGTTTTTCTTTGTTTCCAAAAAGGGGAAGTCAGCCTCTTGACTTTTAGTGAATAAGCAACCAACCAAGTGCATGTTCATTGTGTAAGAACATCTGTTCCTGCCGGGCCGCCAGTTACTCTGCCTGTCCCTTTGCGGCTGCACAGGCCACTGATCTCACCACTGAAAACAAAGGACTGGACATCACTCTGACCTTGTGGGATTGTCCACGCCCCTCTTTCCTCCCTACCCTTTTTTTGTCTCTGTGGTCTGCTCTCTTCCCTCTCACCGCAGTCAAGAGAGGAGCGATCAATCATTAAAATTGTCATGGGCACTGGGAGTGGGATTGTCAGCAAGCCCACTGCTGTAGGAGACATGCTAAACTCGTGGGGAGAAACGTGGTGAGAGTGTGTGCTGCTGTTGTTAAGTCACATCTCTAGTCTTGTCATTCATGCTAACAAGCCTCACCAACAACACTGACATCAATGACACTGGCTTTTCCACAGACCAGGCTAGACATGAGTCAGACTTGAAAATGTGGTGCTTGTTTGCAGCACTTTGCAAATGAGGCATCTAGTGAAAAACGCCTGTGCAATTAAAGATTTATTCCTTGATTTCTTAGTAATCAGATGCTTCAGTTGCAATTTAATGACTTCAGACTATTCACAGATAGAACAGAACATCCACTGACTGAATGGTTGCTGTTTCCACATTTTTCCTTGTTGTCTGCAGATTCAACACCACTTTATGCTGAGGCAGACAAAGCCCAAGTCAGACTCCAAACAAAGGATAAATTCAGACATGATTTTCTCCATATGGAGCATGAGGCCCGGGCTGTAAATTCCTTGATGATGGAGGAGACGGGTGACAGGTCTTACAATGACCCTTGGAATGACCTTGTACAGTAACATTTCACATCCTGCCAGTGTTTCTTCTCCCAGGTGTGGCAGAGTCTCCCCCTGCACTGTCAGAAAGCACCGTCCGGATCCATGAATCCAATCATTCTTCGGCATCATGGAAACAGCATCTGACAGCCGTGGTCGCCATGGGCGTCCTCCCCTGTGACCATCCTCAACAGGGGACTGAGGAGGTAAGACCACGCTCAGCAACACTTTCTGGTTTGCTGAGTCCCTGCTTTAGTAAAGATGCTTTTTACCATGGATGATTTGTCATCTTTTATTTTGAAAAATCAAGCCATAATACACATAAATCATCATGAACCTTTAACGATTGTTGAATGAAATGAAATGCTGCAGCTACAAAACAACAGACAGGGAAAATAATTTAGATTGTAAATAAGAAGTGAGCAAATGAATATTTAACATTTACCAGTCAGTAACTGACGTGCTAGAATGCGACAGTAGATTAATGAGAATTACAATGAGATGTCGTTAACAGCATGCAGGTTGTGGAAAGTAGCACAAGCAGAGCATAGCGAGACAGAAAAATCCAAGAATAATAATCATGGTAATCATGGTAGAATTACAAGCATATAAAATGTAGGGGGAGATGTGTGAATGTACAACATATGCACAGAAGTGTGCTTTAATATGTGCTGTGACAGAAAGTTCACAAAAAAAGTCAAATATATACTGTAAACGTGACAGAGTGGGTGTTATAACCATTAGATTGTGTTTCATCCTCCTATTGTTTCCACTTTGGTTTGTCTCTGCCTACCTCTGTCTTTTGTCTTGTGCAATTCTCTGTCAGCGTGTTGTGCAGAGGGATGTGGAGATAAGGGAGTTGTTTCTGCATATCTACTGTCCCACTGGGTGTTACAGGGAACAGGAGGTGAGAGAGGGACAGAGGGGGCACAGACAGAAAGCTTTACGCACAAAAAAAGCATCCAATCAACAAGGTGCACACATTAACACAAACAAAATCTGTAAAAAAAAAAAAAAAACAACAAAACAAAAACAATTCACAGTCAGCTGTGCTTGAAAGATGAAATAGCATTGCAGGAGTGTTTTGTAATCAATAATGCATGGCTGTCCATCTTTAGAAGAGAGAAAGCCCCTCCAAACACACCAGAGACATCAGACACTTTTCATTTCATGCTGAAGGTCAGCATAGCAGCATGGACATCCCTACAATACATAACACGAGGAAGTAAACACAACCAGCCGTTTTTACATTGGATCCTGCTCCATGCTGTCATGGAGGGACGCTTTTAATACATGAGAGCTACCTGATTAAGTCACTAGTGTAACTGAATATTTTCCGTAACAAGCTTTAGATTACAGCCTGCAGGTTACAGAGTAATATGTGGGAACAAGGAAATACTTAGTGGACATCTGTACAGTAGGTGCATTTGAAGTATGGGAAACCACTAAAGCGGCAATGATCGGTTGATTAATCAGTTAGTCACTGGAAATTGTCTTTAAAATAAATGAATTTAAATATGTACTGCTTTGGCTCTGATGCAGCAGTCTCTCTCTGTCTGTAGTCATGGAGTCTCTGTGGTCTCACTCAATATTATCATCATCTTCTCCTAATTATTATCTCACCTTATTGTATTCCTTCATGTGTGGCCTTCATTCATCCTCACACTCCTCAGCAATTTTATCAACGGCCATCTGTTCAGTCCAGATTACTGTTAAATATTAATCCCTCACCATCCGTGCTGTATGATGACAGTATGATCATCACCTGCTTGGGAGCCATCATCTGTATCGATTTCCCTCAAGCTTGCGCACATCTGGATGTTAAATTATTCTGACTGTGGCAGAGCCTCTCCTCAGCCATTATAATTACAAACATGCATACACACATAGTCACACTTTGTACACACGGCAATATAGAGCATACTGATTTGTGGCAACCCGAAAGCAGTGCACATATAGACAGAAGCAGAAAACACGATCCCTCCTTTTAGTCACACAGATGCAGAGTACATAAAAATTGTAGTTACATTTGCCTACGCACACAAACACACACACACACACACACACACACACACACACACACATGGGCACACCTGTATCCACACACATGCTAGCATCCACCTTAAGAATGTAAAAGCCAGAGTGCTTAGGTAATGCTTGTGCTCTGAGGATGACACATAAGGATAATCAGCTTCCTACCACATGAAGCCATGGCTCCATGACAGCTCAGATCAATTAGACATCATTAAAGGCTGGTCCCAGAACAGCCATGGAGACTTCCTATTGCCTTCTTTTCCCTCTGCAGGGTGCTACCAAAATCCATCTTCTCTCTAGCCCCAAACCTAATTACAGGTGGAGATGCACTGCGTGAGATGAAAAGCTGGGAGACGCTTTGATGGATGGTGGGCTCCTGCAAAACAGAGCAAACAGGTAATTAACATGACAATGGGGATGAGGCAAGGGTCTCATACAAAGACACAAGGGTAGTGGTGGTGGTGTGCATATGTGTATGATGTGTGTGTGTGGGGAGGGGGGCAGGAATAAAGGGAGCTGAAGAGAAGAGCTGGAAACTTTGATGTGTTGTGAAATCCTTTCACTATGAGAACGATGCTGAAGTAGAATAGATAACAGTCCTGCAGGGAGTGGACAAGACGCTTAATGGAGGTGTTGAAATCTTGTGCAGAGATAAATAATTGATCCTTTGACAAAGTACACCTCATTAATTTTTCATTGCAGCATATTTATGGGTGAATTGTGAATATCCGACAGCTGCATCGGTTTAAATTGTCAGATGTATAGCATAAGAGGTATTGCTTCTCTTCAAACAGTTTGTAGATCTCACCAAATTATCTCTGTCTCCTATTTCCTTGTCAGTTTGCAAGCTGATCTCAAGATAGAATTTCAGTTGTTTTACATGTAAGCCATTAACACTGAGTGCTTGGATACCCCATTAAGACAGAGATTTTTTTTTTTTTAAAGTGAAGTGAAAGCCACAGCACAGGCTTGCCTCCTGTATTTTATGGCTCATGAGAATAGCAAGCACACCTCATGTGCCTGGGGAGTTTCATGCAGTAGTAAATGCAGCTGTACAACATGATACACAACTCTGTTATGCTTTTCTATGTTAGGATGGCAACAATTGCTTGGCAGCCAGTTTGTTAGGTAGCCAGCAATTTTTGTTTTTATCTCACAGGATTGTAAATTCAGTGTCAGCATTACCATAGACAGGTGACCCAGCAAAATGTGTCTATATCTATATCTATATCTATATCTATATCTATATCTATATCTATGTATATATGTATATACCGTACGTACATATTAAAATGGGTCAGCAAACCCACAGTGATGATGGCAATGTCAAGTACGTCAAGCATTTACAACATCAGCTTTGACAGTAGACCATAACTTCCTGTGAGTGGAGCCACTTTAAAGACCTCTGACAGCAAACTGTAGGTCACAACGGAAGGCTTGAACATGAGAGGACTACATGTTACTAAAACCTTAAAGGGCAAATTCAGCTTTTTAGGAGTTTTTCCGCATTGGACAACTCGCTCGTCATACTGTCTGTGATACTGGGTACATATTACAAATTACATTTGCAAAGCCTGTCTACCAGTTAGTGTTTTAACAGTTGAAAATGCTGAAAAAAACCTACAACACATATACCACAAGCAAGTATCAATGTGAAATATTCAAATTCTAAACCGAAGTAAACGTACCAGTTCATTCATGTAAAAAATACTCTGTCATAACTAACAGTCTTGTATTCCCAATCCTTGAAATAATACTTGAGTAAAGTATCATCAGTGAAATGCAAAAGTATATAAAGAAAAAGCTGCTATCTGTTGTATATATGTTATACATATATTATGATATGTGATTGTTAATCTTGACAGATACAGGTCAGTGGATGAGCACTGTTTCAGGTGGTGGAGATAGAGCTAGTTGTATTCTTTTTGTATCAGGTAGTTTAGTCTCATGTCTCTCATGTCCCATCAAAGGACCCCTCTGCAGGGTCACAAGAGGAACCTGAGGGCTTGTGAGATGACTGGGGTAAGGAAAAGTAATTCTACTAAACACATTAATATTAAGTTTTAAGAATTTATTTTTGTAAAATATTAAACAATTCTTGATCTTCTCTGGTTCTCTGAAATGTAGCACATTACCCTCCTGCTGTGAAGTGACAGCGCTAACCACTGCACCACTGTGCCGCCGGCGTATATAAAAATAAACTTTCAGTCGCAATCAAAAGAAATGGTTTAAGTTTCTTTGTATTATTGCTGCTAACAGCTGAATGCGGTTAACATGAATATTGACAAGAGAACATTTACTGAAGACAGTGAGGTAACTGTGGTGCTGAACCTTCTAATAAAATTCTGGCATTTCAATTTAATCAGTGACCTTTAGAGATGTTATGACCTTGGTTTTTAAGAGAGAGATAGGCCTTTATTGGTCCTGCACTGGGGAAATTCACTTTTTTTAACAGTAGACTTACAATTAAAACCTAAGTGTCTTTAAAAAAACTCAACACTTACATTTATTTGCCTCAGGAGAGACTGTGGTGAGAGATAATCTACTTAATGTTGGTTACATTCTTTTCTCATTAGTGACCCCTCTGTGACCCACAATCTTCCCACTGGTGGATTGGGTTGCGACCCATATTTTTTTGAAAACGGTGCTATAAATGTAGTACCCCTCCTTTTCGCTTGCCCATGTTTGTTTAAATGAGATGATCTGTTTGCCCACTGAAATACAGCATGATTCATCCGTAACCTATTGTAAAATTGTTTTGTGGCGACTTAAATTCCTCCCCAGTGCCCATCAGCTTACACTTTCAGACCCAAACACACAAGGAAATGCTGTAACCCCCAGCTTGATAGCCCATCACATGATTGAAATACTCAGTAATTCCCAGTCTACACCAGAAACGCTCCTGTGGGATTAGTGTTGTGGACAAGACTCCTTTGTTTTGGATTTCAGTCTGGCATTCTCTCTGCTCTCCAATCATTTCACAACTATGAAACTTCTTTCTGTTGAGCTAGAAAATGCTGAATGTAATCGGCCACATCACACTGACCTGCCACCATCCTTTTAAAATGAAAAGAAAACAAACGCTGATGCACACTGCAAATTGCCTTTTCATTACATTCAATATTTCTGCTACATATTCAAGCCCACAGCAATTCCAACAAGCATGCATCTAACGCCAAGCTATATGTCTACTTGGTACAATACAGTTGTGTATCGGAGAAGGGGTGTGAATGAGAGACTTGCAAACGCTTTCCGGGGGGGACGCTCTGAAACTTCCAATGCACATTTGTCATGCTTTTAAGTGATTTACAAATGAGAGGCATGCAAGGCTTTGTGAGGGACATGGAGAGAAAGAGAGGAGTTTTCAGGGAGGGAGCTTTGTGTGTCCCTGTCTACCCACAGCATATAGATAGAGTTTGAATTGGTATTTGTGCCTCCACAGTGGTCATTTAACCAGGAGATAAAGCAGAGATCTTTGTAGTATGGGGGTGGATGGGAGATGGAAAAAGGAAAATATGGTAATGTTGTCTTCCTGAGTTTTTTTTGAAATGTATCTATTATTTGTATCAGAAAGGATTAAAGGGGGTAAGAACAATGAAGCTGTTGCTTTTGCTAGTGTATTTAAATGTATGCATATTCTAATTGTGTGAAATAAAACGTGAAATATGTTTATTCATTCATTTCTGTTCCCTTACCAAAACTCCCCTGACACCACACCCACTCATTCCAGTGCATACACACACATACTCTTTCACTCTCTCACACACGCACAAATGTACAAGCACACACATACACCACCACCACCACCACCACCACACAATAATCATACACGGTAACTCAAGTATACATACCAGCCCCCCAATCAGTGATAGTATCTTGCTAACTTTTTCCCCCCAACCACTTTTGACTCATTTATTATGACTTTGGTTCAGTGTGCAGATGTGGCTTGTTTTAGCCAGGCAGCCCTTGAACAAAGATGAGAGGGAAGAGGAAAAAAAAGACAGAGAAAAGGGGAGGAGGGACAATCTAAAAAGCCACCCATCCCCCTCTCACAAAAAAAAATGCATGCCTTGCCATGATTTCCTCCCGCACCTTTCTATATTGGTTTATGAGTTTTTAAACTCTCCTATGCAAGTGTTCTCAATAATGTTGGTCACTGACACCAAAAATTACTAGAAGTTTTATTGGAAAGTTTATTTTAGTTTGATTCAGCAGGTTTCTCTGTGTGTAAGCAGCTTTGATTTGCTAGCAGACTTTGATAAACGGTGTGATCCAGTACAAAGAAACACTCCGTATGTCCTCAGTTCCATTGGCATGAGGTCATAAACTAATACTTTTCAATGTCAGCTGTTTTGAACATGGCTTCTGTGCTGGAACTATTGTTACTGGCAGGAACTGTGTGTGTGTGTGTGTGTGTGTGTGTGTGTGATTCAGGCTCTACTTTGCAGAAAAGATTGGGGGTGGGCAGGTTGTTGTGAATTGGAAGGACCTCACCATCACCACCACCACACACACACTCTCTTTCTCTCTCTCTCTCTCTCTCTCTCTCTCTGTCATCACTTCAGTAAAGTAAAACATAGATAGGACTAATTACAAAGTGGGTTTGAGCACTTGGGGCAATACAAATAACAGCTGTCTGTGGCATAAGTAGGAAAGTCAAACACACAGTTGTGTACACACACACACACACACACACACACACACACACACACACACACACACACACACACACCTTAGATATAATTAGCTAGATCAAGATAAGTGGAGGGCAACTCGTCTGTGTGTGTTTTGAGCAAAACAGCAACAACAGTAATTTGTTAAGTGGTACAGTTGCAGGTAGATGTGCACCAAACTTTGCAGTGAATGTACACGTTACTTGAAAATTGTTCTTAATACATAAATAAAATAATATTAAATATTCATTCACACTGTTCATTCACCACACCAGAGGACAATGAATGTACTATAGAACGTGGAAAAATAGAGGCAGACCAGTTACGACAACTTGTCGGTGACAGCAGGTAATTCAGCCAGGGAGGAGCTAACTACTGAAAACACCTGCTGTCATCTTGAATGACAGCTTGCATATACTTGGTCTCACTTCACACTGCAACATATTTCACTACTGTATTTGTAGTGAGTAGGGGTGAGTTCAGTAAGAACCTAGTACCAGATGAGGATGTTCTTTTTTGTTTGTTTGTTTGTTACTGATATGACTGCTCTCTGAGGGTAACGGCAGGCTGAATTTTGGTTTGTTAATTTTACTCAGTCATAAGAGTGGAGATAACTAGTTATCAAGAATGTAGTTCAGTTTGATAGCAGGTGATTTGACTAATTTGAAAAAGCTTGCATGTCTGTCATTTTGATTCGGTTCAAATCAATAACTCTTTTTCCATAAGACCCTAGATCATGACAATTTTTAAGAGTGAAATTCTCTGGTGCTGAGTTCAAAAATTAAATAACACATACAAGTTTTATAACAAAAAGTCAGTGTTACATCCATGGTGCGGCATTTCTAAGATGCAGGTGTTTACACCTCTGCTGCTTTGATTAATGATGTCAATCGGGACGCTGTGACACTTTCAATAGCAGTAACTGTAGTAGTACTACAACTGTGTGTTAGTGGATACTATGGTGAGTGTATTTGAGGTGAGCATTAGGTGAGTGACTGTGTTGTACTATTTCACATTTTAAGTCTCTGCAGTGCAGGTAATATGGGTCCTGAACTCTACAGCTCCTCCAGCTGAAATCAAGTTTCATAGATTGTCAATAGTGCTGCACTATAAGCCACAAGATAGTGACATTGGAAGTCACCTTAATTTACTCAGGTCAGGGTGTTTAGCTTTTTCCCAGGTACTTTTGAAATGTTACTAAAAAACAACAATTTGGTCATGGCATATGCCTCATCTTCATTCTACATCTTTATTTAAAACACAGTAGCGTGCATCACAGCATGTTGAGCAGTGCTGCAGTAGTAAGCTGATGCAGACTTATAATTATCATGCAGCCTTAGTTGTAATTTATGAGTCAAATTGTTTTTCGTTGTATCATTAAATTGTGGATATAGAGGTAAATACAGCATGTAAAAGTCATTTTGTCTTTTGTGTTTTGGGGTTTAGACAAGTTCTAAACAAAGCAATTTACAGCTGCGGCTGGATTTACAAAGTGCATTGTCAGTATGGAATGTAGTTCCTCTTTGCAGAACTCAGCAATGTGCGAAAGTAATCTTACTGTTATAGCTGTAGCTTTACTGTAACTGTACCTATTTAAATACACCAAGATCACTTCTTTTTTTTCAAGTTATGGAAATATGCTTAAGATTAACTTTAAAGCAAAAATTGGAAAACCATGTGTAAAATAGTATGACCTCTTAAAATTTTTAAAGGTTTTTGTGACCTTGGTTACCGCACAACTGTCGTCTTGAATGGCAGCTTGCAGCTCACATCACACACAAAAGGGCTGCAACATATCTCACTGCAGTGTTTGTGAGTAAGGGTGAGTTCAGAAAGAACCTTTTACCAGATGAGGATATTCTTTTTTGATTGTTTTTTTTTTTTGTCTGTTTGTTTGTTCTTACTGATATTTTACTGATGTTAACAACAGGCTGAATTTTGGTTTGTTAATTTTACTCAGTCATAGCGCTTCACAGGATTTTAAGGGAATTGAATTGTCTGAGAACATAAAGAAATAAAAACTCTAGTCCAAGCAACAGTTCTGTTACACTCACATCACCTCAAATTCACACAACAGCAGAACTGCACAAACATCAATCTTTTATGAGGTGTTGCCAGTGTTTTATGCACTGTTCTGACATCCTCTTAAGTGTTGCACTTTATAGCGGGTTCCAAATCAAACGGTACTCAGAGAGTTATAATTAACAGAGCAAGAAAAGAAGCAGAGGAGCAAGAAGATACGGATGCTTTCTAAAGCCTAGTCTGCTCTTGATAGTTGTTTCCCTTACCAGCTAGTTTTATAAGATTATTAATGCATGGTTAATGATAATAAGAAGTCATTTCCGCTTATAAGTTATCTTTTATGTTCATATGAGTGACATTAGATCTCCTGTTCAAATTTCGTTTTGTTCTTATGATACCAAGAAAGCACATTTGAACTTTTAATTAAATGCACAGTTATTACTCCTAAAAATTTTGTGTATGTAAAACAGGGGAGTGAATAGAGTGAAATCCTCAGCTGCGTCATTATGTGATCTTATGGACACATTTCAACAGCAGAGCATTTAACGCTGGTTGGAGAGCTTACTAAATTGGAGTAATAGAGCTGCATGCCAGACAATAATGTGAGTTAAGTCCTTCAGGGCAAGGAGGTGTAGAGATAGCCAAACAAAAGATAATCAATATCATATGGTGTGTCGCCCGGAGTCTAGACCAGTCTCTCAAAGGCATACCCATCACATGCCTCTGAGCGGCTGTCTACTGCCGGATTCAATGTCAGACACAATGTCAAACAGGCAACACGTCCAGGGCAACGTGTTAATTACAGCATCATCACACAAATAAACATGGCTGTGCTATGACAGCTTTCAATGAAAGGTATCAGTGTATGTGTATGTTTCAAATGCGGTTTTACTGCAACAAAAGGAAAGCATTACAAAAATACTTGACTGCAGTTATGGGGCTCCTCACACAATGTTTACTGACATAAAATTTAGGAATTTTGAAGAAATTAACCTCACATCTGAATCTGATGTTACTAAATCTTAACACGCACCATAGAGATAAAAATGAAAGGCACATGCAGCCTTTGTAAAAATATATAGGAATGATAGCAGGCTTGTTATACCTGAAAAGTGGAAGTGATAATATGAGAAGTCAGTAAAAGGGATGTTATACAAGTTTTTTTTCCCGTCTGTTTTGTTTTCAATAATGGCACTGGACACCATATATACAAGCAGCACTGGTTACAAAGCCAGTGGCTGACATAACGTAAAGCACAACAGCAGTAGCTTCAAATTGCTGTGTATGACAGGGTATGAAACAAGGCAGATACACAAGCAGGCATACTCAATAACATGTAACACAGACACAATTTAAACACTTTTTCCTGCCCCCCCCCAAACACACACACACACACACACACACATGACCAGCACCCTCTCTTCCTCCTGTGTATCTCTTTTGAACCTGAGGACACACAGAGGCAGCTCTGTTTTTGAATTAAAGGGCTACAACAGGAGTGGATACTTCCCTACCCTCTGTGACAAACTGTATGTAGCAGGGTCGCTGTCACCAGTAAAATAAACCATACGTGCATGTGTGGTGAGGTACAACAACTGCTCCCTGTCTGACTTCCTGTTTGCCTTGTGTAAGTCAGACATGGGATCCTTGTGTGAGCTGTGCAACACGCAGAATGACATAAGATTAAATGATGAAATCCTGTGCCGCGATACTCTCCAAGTATCTCTAGTGGCTGTTTTTGTCTTTTTGTTTGCTCTCGCAGCACCTTCTCTCTAAACATGCATGGCTGCCTTTGAATAAGCCGGGGAGTGTGTGTGTACTGTATGCAACATGGGGGGTAGTTTTGCCGTGGGGACCTACCTTTTGAGTGGGTGTTTGCATGTGTGCACTTTGGGATATTAGGTCTCCTGCAATAACCTTGTGCACATATTCAATGTGCCATGTTTTACAGAGAATGTGCATATGCTTGCATGTGGCTGCACTTGTTCTTGCAACTGTGCGTGTTCAGGGCTTTGTGTGTGTGTGTTTTAGAGTGATAATTCTGCTGAGAGGCAGGCAGACAGTAGGGGAGGGTGAAGGAGGAGGAGGAAGAGGAGGAGGACTGAAGACAATGTAAGCGCTGCAGTATGATCCTGTATCCATCAGGCTGCCTCCTGCAGTCACTGCTGCTTAAAATGCACTGCCACAGACACACACTCTTTCTCTGTCTCTCTTTCTCTCTCTCTGTCTCTCTCACACACACAGACACACAGGAAATGGCCTCAATCACTGTAGCACACAGTCCACAGTTTCTCATTCCAGATGGGATTATGATGTTATTACTGCACGATTACACCACATAACTATATTAGCAACAGAACACAACCTGGGACTTCTCAATCAGTCACCTTCCCTTTCTACTGAGAGGACTTCTCAACAACCCCTCCCTGCCTCACACACACATGCAAACTGTGCCCACCCACAACTAACAACAGCAGGAGTCAGCCATTTACCTTAATCTTTACCCTCCCTGCTGCTGGTGAATTAGCTATTATAAGCGTGATTTAATGATGTCTGCGCTGTGATGCATTGATATTTTTATCTATCTGACTTTATGTTGATCCAGTGACACAGCAAGAGTTGTGTTGCGTTGGGAGCTTTTTGCAGGTGGATGTTTTGCAGCCAGCTGAGAGCAACGCTGCTAAAATAGCATGAACGATTACTCATGTGGGTGGATCCACCCTCACTACTTCCCCTCCCCACCCTATGGAATTTGATAAGACAGAAAGGAAAGGTGGTCAAAAGAAAAGAAGAGGAGTAGAGAGGAGGGAGTGTAGGCTGGAGGTAAGAGAAATGTAAAATTTTTAAAGAGGGAAGGGAGGGGAGGAGTGTAACCAGGAAATAGATGAGATCCAAAAGCTGTTTCAGATTGAGTCAACAAGATAAAGAGAGATCGAGAGTGAGGGAGCAGCGCTTCTTCCTGTAAAGATGAAGAAGTAAAAGAACCTGGTCCTTCTAAATTCAAAACCACACACTTTCATTACAGAAATCTTTGTTGCTATTGAAACATCAGCTGCAGACAAAAAAGAGTAATTTAATACAACATGTGCACAAAGCTTCCACCATGTCACACAGCAAATGGTGGAGGACAGAAAAATGTGAATTATAAGATTTATATATTATATTATGAGATATAAGATTTGTTTCATACCTATGCAGCACATTGACTTAACCTTCTTTTCTGTCCAGCTGAACTAAGAGAGGTGTGGCCTCAGAGGGCAAAAGAACCTTATTTGGCTCATTCAGAAGAGGTAATGTGATATTCCATAAATATTTCACATTGTATGGCAAGACATGGGCTTCCTCTTGCTGCTCAGAGATACTGTATTTGGGCTGGTTAGGCAACAATGCACACCACCAGCACTACCACTCCAACCATTCTGCCTTCCACACTCCACCCCTTCCCCCCACACTCCCTGAGGTATCTCCTTGAGGGTTCTCCTTGCACTCCTTTGCCAGCTGACAATTAGCATGCGGCCGCTAATGCACTACAAGCTAATTGAGCACAAGGGGGCTGGAGGTGTCAGTCACTGGAGACGGCTTGTGATCACTACATATCCTAGTAGCGAACACTGGTGCCATTTTAAGACAAGAGAGAGCATGCTTCATTGAACCAATTGAGCAAAAGTAAAGTCAGTGTAAAAAGGAAATATCTTGATAATATTTAGCAGACATTATGAGTATCAGATTTGCTGCTTATAGTACTGGTGCTCAAAGCAAATCCAAAACAATTTAAAATAACTTACTTTTAGTTTTCTTCTTTCATTTGGTGAAACTCAACCTGCAAGCAGGTAACAAGAACAGCACTCACATACACCACAAACAAATGTAAATCAATCCTGCCTCCAACAGCGTACATCATTGTGTTGGATATCACGGGTAGCTATAATAAGAGCTGCCCCAAGTTGTGTGTTTGTGTCTGTCATGCATGCACAAGCAGCTATGCATACAAAAACGTGCAAATGCATGCTTGCATTGTTTGTCTGCATGTAGTGCTGTTACAGTGGGAAACAGAAGAGTTTCAGACCACCATATTTAAAGGTGAGGGTTCATAAAGGTATGCTTTAATATGTCGAGTGGGCGAACTGCAGACTGAAGGGCGTTCGACAGGAAAGGTTTTTGAGGACTGGTTTAGAGAGAAAAGAGACAGAGAGAAGAGAGAGGAAGAGGACACCTTGGTGTGTGTTAGCCCTGACATTCCCCCTGACTTGGAAAGCAGCAATGGAGACAGAGAAAGAGAGGCTGTTTTAAAGACTGCTCTCTTATAACAGGAAGTATCTGAACAGTGACTCACACACTACAGGGAGAGAGAGGGAGCAGGGAGGCTCTGTTCATTGTGTTATAACTATGTATCACTAATGTGCATGCATGTTTGTCATTATGTTCATGGGTGTGAGTAGATTTTATTTCTATGGATGTAATAATGAACGTCAGTAGTGATGATGTGTGAGTGTATCACATTTTTCAAAGCATGGAATGTTGTATTTCAGTAGCCATGTTTCATATTAAATTTGTGTGTGTGTGTGTGTGTGTGTGTTTGTGCATGTGTTACCACACATTCCTGTTGTTGTGGGGACAAAAATCTGTTTACAAAGTCACATTGGAGAACCCGCCTTATTTATGGGGATAAAATGGAAGTCCTCACAACATAAATCATTAAATATTAGGGGAAGTCTTGCTTTAAGGTTAGACTGAGGTTAGATTTAAGTTAAGGTGAGGGTTAGGATTAGATAAGTAATGTTTGTTGTTATGGTTAGATGGTGATGAAACCTCCAGGAAATGAATGTAAGTCTATGTAATGTCCCCAAAAGTGATGGAAACACAACTGTGTGTGGTGTGTGTGTGTGTGTGCAGGTGTAAGTGTAGGTGCCTGTGTGTGTTTTATGTGTGCAAGTAGATCACATTTCCAGAAGGAAACAGTGCATTTTAGAGTGTGTGTGTGTGTGTGTGTGTGCGCGCGTGTGTTTGTGCATGTGTTCATGCTGGAGGAGCTATCAGTGTGTTTTCATGTAAGCGTGCAACTGAGTAGATCGTATTACATCAAGAGCATAATGACTTCCTTAACTGTCTTGTATGTTCATGCACACATACATACACAATGTGTTTGGATATAAGCATATACCTGTAACCGTGTGTGTGTGTGTGTGCGTGTGTGCGTGTGTGTGTGTCTCTGCTTTTCACTATATGTGGGCAAATGCTCATGGAGCCCCTGTGGAGCTCTGGAGGCTGCATACATAAAGCACTGTGCCTGCCATTACAATTCAAGGGCTCGTCGCTGATGAGATGTCTGTACGTCTTAACTCACTGGTACATCAGCAGTCAGCAACATGGCTCCCTCTCACTGCACGCATGCTGAGCAAACAAGCCTGACCTCTGCACAACACCCACGACAACACCATAGAGTGACAGGTATTATGCATGATTTTAGTGTATGTTAAGCTGGAGTATATATAACGTTAAACTGTAGGCTGTAGCCTCATGACCTATATGCATGATAATGTAGTGATACATTTTGGTTGTGATATGCACTGATAGTGACAAGGAACTCATTACAAGTTTCACAAAAGACACTGCATTGTGAAGGCAGGTTACTGGGAGTGAACAACTACTCTTGTTGTTCTTTCACTTTTATTTTTAATGCTTTTCAAGATTTTCCAGTCCTGTGAGGAAGTTAATTGCAGTTTTTTTGTTTTTTTGTCTGTCATTTACTTGGCTGTTGTAAAGGGGAAAAAATTGGCAGCAACTTGTTTTTAATTGCTTTGTAGTGTGGACTTTTTTTGTGTGTGTTTGTTTGTTTTTTGTTTTTGGACTTTTATTTTGTTTGTCAAGAGTGTCTGTGCCGAACAGGATTGAGAACCTGCTCAACTGATTCAGTATTCAGGCTACTTTTTTGCAACAGCATCAACGTGAGAGCAGAAATAAACTGATTTTTCTTTTGTGGAATATATCTATTTTTATTTTAAAAAAATCAAAAACGGGAAAACAGAGCAAGCAAAGTAAAACAAGTGTACTTTGAGGGCAGTTTCATTTCCTTTCCACGTGTCACAAGTTATCCAGTTATCCAAGTCTAATAATCATTTAGTTGTATTTCTCCCGGAATTCTGCTCATTTCAACAGAAAATCAGCTGTATGGGTGTATCATGAAGGGTGACTCCTGCTATCTGATGACACTCGATTGGCAAAGAAACAGAAAAGGAAAAACCCATCACAATGACGGTCTCTCTTTGCTTTCGCATAACATGCTCTAAAATATAAACACTAGTCAGAATAAGTCGTTAAGAGTAACATTCTCACACACCTCACGCACTTTCTGAAAGTCTTTAGCAGCATCAACAACTTTTCGCTGATGAGACAATAGCAGATAGTTCCATTTAATGCGGGAGGAACCATTCAGTCGCGGGAAAGGGGTGTCAGGAAACTGCCAAAAGACGCAAGGAGCCACCAAGGTAACATTTTTATTGTGGTTGTTAACGTGGTCAGAATCCTTCATCTGACTTGAAAACTTCCACGGGAAAGCGACACGCTTCAGGAATACGGAAATAACCGCAGACTGGAATCCCTGCCCACCCCTGTGAGACCGAATGGACTCGACCTACTCAATCATGCACTTCAGCATACACTGCAAAGAGCATGCTTTCACCTTTAGGATTGTCTGTGCTTCTTGAAGTCACCCTGGATTATTCTCTTGGATAAAGCAGGTACGCAGACCTCCGATTTTCTCGTTTATTTACGTACACAGACAGTAGACCATCTTACGTGCTTTGAATGAGCTGTAGGTGGAAGACGATTGCCTGATCTTGATTTATGAATAGGTTACAGGCAAGGGTATTGTGGCGGATTAAATAAAAATCCTGTCGGTGATCATCTCAGCTCAGCAGAGCCAGAAGTGTGTGAAAAATTAATTCGAATATCCAGTTTTCAAAGACACTTTATTACAGCAGTTTTATTTTACGAGTCATCATACTTTTCAGGATTTTAAGAGCTGTCTAAAGTCAGTTATTCAAATTTCAGAAAATGTTGGAATAAACTGAGCAAGGTCGGACTCATATCCTCCCCCAACATCCCTGAGGTTAAGCAAACTTTCCACCAGCTCACCATACACACTCATCTCTTCCTTGAGTAATTTTTGGACAACATACTCTATCGCTGCAGTGTCAAAGACGCAGATTTGTGGCCAACGGTAAAAGTGCAAGAAGAGTAAAACAAAAAGACAGCTCAGAGCAGTAAACATCCAGGAGATGGAATAACACTTTCTCCTCTCTCTTTTAGCGATTGTTTTATTCACTCGGAGACAGACACACACGGGGTGGAGGTGGACGATAGGGAGGGGGGGGGGGATATATCCATATTAGGAAGTCGTGTCCTACATAATAGACATGGCACAACTGCCACTGAGCAAGGCACAGGTGCCTGCAGTCGGAACAGCAATTCTTGTCACTAATATGAGGATCTGAAACCGCTGGAAGGTCTGTGGTGTATGACAACTGTTCTCTCAATCTCTGCGTCAATTCAACCTCTCTCAACTCATCTGTATGCTGTGTGTGTGTGTGTGTGTGTGTGTGTGTGTGTGTGTGTGTGTGTGTGTGTGTCGGGGGGGGGGGGGGACATGTGGCGAGGGAGGAGTGAACAGAGGAGGGTCTGGTGTTTCGTGTTTGATGGGGGGTGATGCATCTAACTTTTCTCCTCAAATGATGATGCACTCATGTGAGGTTGCGCTTATTGTAGGGACACAGTGGGTGGGTGGGTGGGGGGTGCGGGGGCGCATTAAACGTTTTACGGTTTGTGACGCGTTCATAGAGGTGATATTGTTCAAAAGTGGGAGCGTGGACAAAATTAAGTATGCAGCCCGATGAGAGATTGTACTATCTGCCGATGGCACCAGCATCTGTTTTTACGCACGAAAGCGATTGCGCATGCATGGTGGTGAGACGGAGACTGTTGAGCGGGGGACAACTGTGTAGTGTCGTCTTTTCTCTTTCCTGGACACTTGAGACTAAACACAGACGCACGAGCACACCGTGATCCTGCTGCTAGGAAGCGATGGAGACATAAATGAAACAAAGACACGGTGACGCGCATGTGTGCGGTTTAGTGACAGGGACAAGTCCGCGGGGACAAACTTTTCTGCTTCCCCCTTTTCGCCCTCGATCCTGTCCGCGGTGTTTCGCACACTGGGCTTATTTCCATTTACGTTGCGTTCAGGTGCTCCCACTGATCAGAAATACCCTTACGGGAAAGACAGCAGCACTCTGCTGTGGCGCTGGGTATTGTCGGATGATCTCGTGTGTTTTAACACAAGACCATGTATAGAATACCTAGTGAACTTCCTTATAGATGAGTGAATTACAGGAAATGAAGTTGACACTGATCCCAGTTAGCACCAAAAAAAAAAAAAAAAAAAAAAAAAAAAAAAAAGTCAGATCTCACTGACAAACCATACATCAGCCTATGCTGTATCGTATATATCGTGTAACATATTGATTCACAGGTAAACTTGATTATATATAACAATAAAGCAACAGGAACGGTAACAGAAAATTATATAAAATTAATTGGTCTATAAATGTCAGAAAATGGCGAAACTTTCACAGAATTTGCCGGCTGTTTTTCTTAATGACTAATTGTTGCAACACTATTATCAACATGGGGCACCTCTAAATTCCAGTCCCTTATAATAGCTTAATACTAACACTCCTAATAGTTAGGCTGTCTCACAAATTATAGCCCCATCTCGGACTACTAATCCAGGACACATATGAATTAGAATAAACTGTATGTGGGAACAGAGATATTATTTTTTTCTAAAAATCAATTTCCTCTGGAAACCCCATCAGTGAACTAAAAATTTACCACCCCAGAAACAATACCATGCCAATTTCATCTCATGAATGACGACATTTCCGACAAGACTTGAAGGCAGCACCGGTGAAACGACAGATAACAGTGAGAGACCCAGAGGAGCAACGAGAGAGAGAGAGAGAGAGGAGCATATACTGTTCTACAACCACAAGGAGATAAGGATTCGCCAGAGATAATAATAATTGTTGACGATTTTTGCAGAGTTGAACATCGGGTCGCGATTGCCAGGTCTCTGCTCTGAAACACAGCCTACAGAGTGTCTCCTGTTATCTCTGCTGGATCTGGACTCTTTACATTTGCTTGTGGAGAGCTGCACCGGTCTTCTCTCTCTTGATGTGTGTGTGAGTGCTCGAGCCCAGCGCTGTTTTAACTGGTAAGGAAGTGACTGTATATCATTATTATTGTTCGTTATTTTGAGGGTGCGATCGTAGGGCTGCCACTGCTGCTGCTGCCAAAACAGACTCTTTGCTTTTAAGCTATAGTCAGAGAGTAAGTGTAGAGCGGACTGATTAAGAAACGGCCAGCAAAAAGTACATGTGCTCACAGCGCAGATAAGGGACATTTTGAGGAATGCTTGACTGATTAAAGAGTGGGACCTTGCGAAAAAGAGCCTGTGATACATTTAGGAAGCGTGCCATGCAAATGATAGGCAAAACGAAGTTCTTAAATAAATTTTATAGTTATATTACAGGCGATATAACAGTAGTATAAGGTAGCACAAGATAGCTATAAACTCAGCAGGAGAAGTGAAAATGATAGCTATACCACAGGTAATAATAGGAGGGGGAAAACATAAATGTAAAGATAAGTCTCAGTAAA
The DNA here is from genome assembly GCF_020382885.2 of Scatophagus argus. NCBI lineage: Eukaryota > Metazoa > Chordata > Actinopteri > Scatophagidae > Scatophagus > Scatophagus argus. The sequence goes on from NC_058501.1 coordinate 7,445,682, forward strand.
AGCTATTAAATATGAAATACACCTATTATGGGTACATTTCAGGAATATTATGGGATTGCCATAGTGATCCTCCCTTAGGGGCAGGCTGGAGTAGTTATCAGAGGAGATAGTTATGTAAAAGCACACATTTTGCGGTAGAGAGAGAGAGAGAGAGAGAGAGAAAATACGCCGCGCGCGTGCACACATGCGCGTGCGTCAGCCAGGCTCACTTCCATGTTGTTTGTAGTTTGAGGAATACAAATGTTGAAAAAAATGTGGGTGTTGTCTTATCTGGTGTTGTTTTAATTTTGGCTTTTGCATAGTAGCCTGTGTAAGGCGCGTGCATACACACACACACACACACACACACACACATACTCAACTCTAATATTCCTGTTGTCACTTGTGTCGGGGGGCTTCAGTGCTTGGTGTTTTCTCTGAATGCGTGCATGGTGACATAAGTTCTGTGTTTTGCATGGTTTTCCTTGAGTAATAATCTGTAACAAAGTCACAGTGTGCATGGGTTTGTCAGCTGTGAGTTTTCTGCTCTTGACAGCATTATCCCCCTCTCCTTTGATATTGACTTTCTGCGGCGTACTCCTTTTTCTTTCTAGTTGTTTATAGATAGAGTATTTCCCCCTGTGTCAGGTCTCTCTCTCTCTCTCTCTCTCTCTCTCACACACACAGAGAGGAGGGAGGGAGGGAGGGAGGCAGGAAGAGAGACAGAACGTTGTTTTGCAGACAGGATTACATTGTCTCCCCCATGTTTCAGACATTATGTTAAACATTTCTCTCAAAGCCTGCAGCTCTCACTCTGTGGTTGTACAAATGAATACAACACCCTGAAACACAGCACAGCAACAATAAATGATCCAACTTCCCCAATTTGACTGTTAGATAATGAATAGTCCTTAAGGGCGCCACCTGTTCTACTCATAAATAGTACTGAGAATAGACTTGAAGGGACATATTTAGTCGGTGAAGCTTTCGGGAAAATTTTAAGAATGCTTTTTCTTTGTGTGTGTGTAATGACAGCACTGGCAGACATGCGCTCGGCATACATGTTTTTTCACTTGTCCGTCCAAGGGAAAGTCACAAACCTGAAGATTTCAGCATATGAGTGTTTTTTTTAGATGGTTATGTCATACAAGTGTCTAAACACTGTTATGTTTGAGGTCACTGTTGAGCATCTTTTAGAGAGGCGAAAGAGGAACGTGAGCTATGTTTAAATGTGACATACAGTATTGTGGCTATTAGTCAGCTATTACAAATGTGATTCATGTCGAATCAAGCTTCTACAAGCTTCTCGCAGTTGCAAAATGACCGAGTCTGTACAGGAAAATGCTTTTTTTCTTTTTTTGGAGAGCCTGTTGCAGATGCCTCATATTAACAAACTGATCCCTCGAGATCTCACACATGACTTGAGCAAAGCTTTTTGTATTTGATTGCCTTCCACCATTGTGCCTCTTTTCATACACTGAATAACTGCCTCATACATTCAGCGATTGTCAATAGAACTGTTTGTCTTTTGTAAGCAGCTTGTGTGCTTACTTTTCCATCGCCATGCTTATCATGATCAAACTTTCAACTGTACCATGACTCTTTACCTCATCCAAAGACTTGACTGTTTTGTAAAATTCAACCCCTCACCCCACCCCCATCCCATTTTCTCCCTCTATCTGTGGGAGTAAAATTAGCAATTTCATTTTTTTGTCTTCTCCCTTCAGAATGTGGAAGTGTTTTATTGGTGTGGCGAAAAACAATGAGGACAAGGCAGGGCTTTGTGGTGGCAGAAATGCATTTTTAACCCATGTGAATGAATGGCGCCTCACATTCCACAGCAGCAGGCCCTTTACTGAATGGCAGCACTAACACGGCTGTTTTCATTACTCATTACTGCCCTGTGCCTTTTCACCACGGACATAGTCATTTACCTTCACCAACTAAGAGGGGGGTTCAACACTATAAAGACTGTCATTTTTTCAAGAATTATTACTGAGATGGATATGGGGCAGACCTTTGTGTGTGTGTGTGTTTACTGATTAAAGTTATGGTCTCTGCTGAATTTTGTCTTTGATGAGCAGTTAATATTAAAGCTTCTGTAATTTAAACATGTACATTCACAATGAATCACATGACTGTGTAATGGTGTTGCTTGAAGTGATTACCCCACAGTGGATTATCTCGCAACTGTTTTTAGCAACTGTTAGCTCAGTTTTTTTTTTTTTTTTTTTTGGGGGGGGGGAGGGTTCTGGCCCACAACTTTACTGTTTTGATGTACTCTTGTTGCTCTCATAGAGTTGTTTTTCACCAAAAAAAAAAAAGATTCATGATACCTGCTCAGAAGTATGAGAAAGACAAACTTATCAACTAGCTAATCTTGTCCGGAGCAGGTAGTTTAAGATCAAACAGACAAAATTAGCAACTAACATAATGGAGTATTTAGTAGGTAAACAACAGGATATTTCCCCCAGGAGTTGTAGATCTCAGAGCTATGAAGATAGTAAATATTGTACTTAGATCCATCAGGTGGCCAGAAACACAACGAATGCTCATGTATAACTGCTAGATATTTAGGCCTGATGAGTTTCTGTTTACTAACACATTTGACATATCAGCATAAAGGGTGATGATAAATTATGTTAGTGTTGTAACATACAGCTTTAATGCAAGACATTTTTATAACCAGGCTTCTGTTTATCAGCTGCATCTCCCTGTTGGTATGTCAGTAATGACAGTGAAGTCAAATGTCAAAGACTTCAGTGTGTAGATGTCCCAGCAGAGACCTTTGCAGTGACCAAAATCTGTTTTTTAATGTAAGTGACGAGTGTTATCATTGAGCGAGGTCTCTGTTGGTGGTTTCAAGCACCTTGTGGAATTCATGTTTGGAAGAAATCCAGCTGGATTGCACATGTTCATACTTATGTCATAGATTGAATCCATTCAGTGTTTTTCTGAGTGTAATTGCTACCCTGCTTTGACTCGGCTTCTTCATCTCTGACCAAACTTCTCATGGTAATGTTGCATGGCTTTGAACCAGAAGGAGTGTGAATAAAGTAAAGACATCAAATCACAAGACAGACTTGTTTTCCTTTCCCCCAGTTAGGCTGCTCTCAACTGTTCCTTGTTATGCTTTAGATTATATCTTCTCTTTTTATTTTTACTTGAAAGCACAGACATATCTGCCTTCACTGACTTAAGTAACTTTCTGTGTCATATTGAGGTTGGCTTATGGAGAGCAAACAACAAGCACAAACCTATTTTAGCAGCTGTTTGTTTGTTGTTTATTTTTATTACTGTAGGAAATGAAACAAAAAATGAAAATGAAAAAAAAAGAGTAGGAAGTACTCTGCTTCTGTTGGTGGTCCAGACATCATTTTAATATGAAGTCTAGTGTCTGTTCTGTGGCGATGGCATTGATTCCCTGGTGCATGGTGGGGTTTCCACTCTGAAAGGGCAATCTCTCTGTGTTAGCCTAGAAACACCAAGCTCCTGGATTAAATTATAAATGAGCCCTCCACGGGCAACATACTGCTCACTTAGAAGGAATTTACATTTCCTGCAACTGGCATCCAACACATTTCCAGAGTATGGATATGTCTGATAACATTCTTGGTTGCCTTTAAAAAAAACAAAAACAAAAAAAAAAACAAAACAAACAATTGGTAACAGGTGGGTACTTAATCCCTTTATTTGGGTCACATTTCCATCCTCCCCACCCATATGGATCAATAGTCTCTGCCAAACCTGGCAGCACTGTCCAGGTAGTAAAGTGTGAAGCCCAATAACTGTTTAAATTAAACCCAAAGAAAATGTTGTAGTAATCAGGGGATTAAGATAGGAGAGGGGTTAGAGTTGGTGGGGGGTAGGGGAGTTGCTGGCTGGGGGGATTTAGGCACAGGGCCATATTAACCTTCACCCATGGTGCTGGTGTTGTGTGTGTGTGTGTGTGTGTGTGTGTGTGTGTGTGTGTGGAGGGGGGGGTAGGGGGTGTTGAGTAGGGCTCAACTGTTGCGTATACTGATCATTTTTTCTTGAAAGGTGCTGATACTTACTTGATGTTTTCCCCTGAGATGGTTAGAAGTTTCATATTTACCAAAATCTTACAATGACAGTAGAAGCTCTGCTGAAAGTACAATGTGCTTTAACGGAGAAATCCACTAAAAGACCAACTTAAAAATAAAATATTAACACTAATAATGAGATGTTCAGAAATAGAATCAATGGAGTGGAAAAGAAAACTTCACACATTTTGTTTACTGTAATTACTTAATATGGCTTCATACTGATGTTTCGGTGCAACATGCCATTTTCAGAGTTACTATTAAATAGACGGCATTGTTGTTTGTACGGGTCCTGTCATTACCAAAAGTAACAACAGCTGAATGTGGGTGTGGAAACAACCCACACTAATTAGCTGGAACTATAATCCATGCTTTTTATTTCATTATATATTACAAAAGACTACAGTATGAATATCATTTCCACAATTGTTGTAATATTGACTGCATAATGGAGTCAATTAAAATTAAAATTTGAAATGAAAAATTAAAATTTGAGCTACATTATTTAAAGCAGTATAAATAGAGCCAGCACTAAATAAAGTCCATGCTGAGGATGAAAAAACAAAGGATGCACCTGCTTTTCAGTGACAGTAGCTGACATGACAGTGTTTAGAGGAAATGTTTCAAGTCATTGAATGTTAAGCACAACTCTTAAATATTTGAGATAGTTATGATTTCCTGAAAATGTGCAACCATTAGAGAGTTCAAGTTGGGACAGTTTATTTTTATTCAGTGTTGGTTGTAGTTTGAGCTAATAGTTAAGAAAGAAACAATACATTTTCTTTCTTGTAAATTAACTATAGTAAAAGTTACCATGAATAAAAAAAAAGATTTGTAACTGATGTCAAAATGTTGGTCGCTGTCCTAAATAATTAAATAATAGTAAGGCAGTGCAGGGGTGACGACTGTGTTTTGCTGAGGTTTTCCTTTGTTTCCTTCATCTCACACATGTAGATTTGTGTATACGATATTGAACACTTTTCCATTTGGCACATAACACCACTGACAGTTGCCTGGTTTGACTAGCACTGCTAGAAAGCGTACTAGAAACTAATAATTTCATCGACTGTACAAAGGCTGAAACCATCACTTAAATGAGAGGTGGACCACACTGAGTGGCTGGTAATCTGATAATCAGGGTTGGATATCGACCCAGTTTATCAGTGCAGCATCTTTAGAGCTACTTGTCAGTGCAAAGATATCACAAGATGAAATGAATTGGATATTTTGTTTTTAAAGAAAGCTAAATCTCACTTCAGTGGAAATGGAAGTCTTTGTACTACATTACAAGCTGTGTTATCCATCTCTGTCACTCATGTTGATTTTCCATCTTACACATTATTGATGATGCCATGAAATAACGCTCAAAAGCACACAGCGCTGAGCTGAATGTGCCGGATTCATTAGCAGTGCTTATCAGGTTTAGCTGACATAGTGATCATAGTTAATAGATTTCTGCCTGTGTCCGTGAACTGACGCTTGGCATTGTTGCCGTGATTGCCGCGGGATTAAAGAAGAGAAATAAGCTTAGCTGGGAGAAATAGCCCAGAGAACCACGTGGCTGTGATCAGGGATTGGGAGAGAGAGAGAGAGAGAGAGAGAGAGAGAGAGAGAGAGAGAGAGAGAGAGAGAGAGAGAGAAGGGGAGAGCTGCCGGGGGAAGGAACAGCACTCTTTGTCCAGCCCAGATGTCACTGTAGTAGACTACCATTATTGATCCACTGCTTTACACACACGCACACTTATACCTTAATTAGACAACATCAAAATGGGAATTTAAAAGGATATTGTCAATTCTGTGACATAAAGACTTTTTAGCATTGATTCACCTTTACTTTTAAAAATGATGTCTGGGTATAGTTCTTTAAACCAAGATCATACAAAGCACTCCGATTAATGGGAAGTATGTTATATTGTAGTGTGTCTAATAAAGTAGTGAACCATGGACCCTTGTAATAGATTGGTTTTGTCAGTGATACATTATATTGTGTAGTTCCCTCTTCATTTATAATAAGCAGCTTTTGTTGCTTATGTATTCTTTCTACCTTGCCTATCTAGTCTGCTCAGCTCTCTGCTAGACTGAGGCCTTCTCAACAGCCTTCTTCATATTAGATGGGCCACACAAACTCTGTGTGTACGTTTCGCGGGGGGGTTGCTGGGGAGGGAGGGGACATGGCACCCAAACTTAATCCAAACTCACAGCAGCCCAGAGGGCATTGGTGGGGGTTGGGTGAACTGTTTCCCAAGCAGAGAGGCTCCTTTTTAGCATTCATCATTCTTTTCCTGTTAATAAACACACCCTAAATGGGAATGAAAATGTTGGTGTTATCATTATGCAAATTTAGGGTGTTTTTATGGTTCTTCTTAAGAAAAACTCCACTGATCCACAGGAAGCCATGCTTTGTAGTTTGTTGTTTCAGAACAAAGAGGAGTCATCCACAATCAGGATGAGCCAAGAAGTGATTTTTGACAAGTACAGATCAGAAGTATGACAACAATTAGGGACTTCAGAAAAATGTAGTGGTAGAAATACTTACAAACTTTCATTCTCGCTCTTCACTTTCACTTTGAAGCAAATATGTAGCTACTACCTACTCCACCACTTTACATACACACACACACACACACACACGCAGTCTAATGTCCCTCAAAAGCACACCATTGTTGAAGAAGAAGAAGAGCTTTATTGACAGTATATATATTTTTACATACACACTGAATTTGTCTTCTGCATTTATCCCGTCCTTAGTTGAACACACACATGCAACACCCAGCAAACTACATGCAGTGAAACACACATCAGCAGCTGCATCAAGCGCCCGGGAAGCAAATTTGGGGTTAAATGCCTTGCTCAACGCCTGGGGGAGCATTTTTTTCGCATTAATCACTCCACCACACTCAAAATTTTCCTGCCCGTCCAGTGGGGGAATCAAACCGGTGACCCTACAATCACAAGCCGCTTCTCCAACCTCTAGGCCACGGCTGCCCCCACAGGTTGTCTCATCTTAGTAGGAAAACAACTTTAAATACAACGTATATGCCTGTTTTCTGCTATCTAGCTAGACTGAATATATCAACTATTCTATGTCTGTTACATTGTAGTATGATCTATTAGTCTGAAATAGTCTTTTGCTCTTTTTTGTACAGTGAATGGAAAAGAGTGGATGTAGTTAGTGCAGACTGAAAGCCAGTGATGTTGCATGTCTGACCAACTCAGGGAAACAAGCTGGAAATGTCTCCAGGCTACTGCAGCTAATCATTCAGTCCACAGAGGAACTGATCGTTAGCCACTGATGTCAGCCTAACCTTGCCCCGATGCGTTTTTAACCAAGTGTGTGTGTGTGTGTGTGTGTGCAGGCACGTGTGCGTTTGGGAGGTGAAGGGGGGGGGGGCGCAGGCGGAAGGAAGTTTGGACTTTATCCTGTCACAAATGTTTGCTTTTCTGATCCTTACAGAGAAGAACAACATGATTCCTTTTCTCAGTTATCACATTGTAACTTACAAATACATTCATCATTTTAATGAATTAATACTCCCAAAGGACATTAATTAAAAGCAAATACATTGGGCTTAAAATGAATAGAGTTTCTGTAAAAAAAAAAAAATGTTATTGACATGCTTGCATGTTTTGTCCTCTTGCTCTGGGAAAAGAATAGAAGTGGTGTTCTGGTAGGGCAGATCCAGTCATATGGAAACAGAGATTTCTCGTTTGCTGCCAGTAACTGTAGGCTGCAGCAAAAGAGTCAAAAGAGCAAATTTGAATTCTTAATCAACAGCCAAATGAAAGAACTAGAAAATTCAAATTTGGGCAATGCTTGTGTTACTGTGACAAACTTACTCCCTTCCTTTTTGGTAGTGAAGGGATTCAATAGGTGTAAGGCCACAGGGAAGAGGGAGTAGTTGAGGAGCTCTGGCAGGGTCAAACAGGCTTCAGGGTCACCGAGGACAGAGGTGAGGGGGAGGGTGTCGCCCAGGGGCTAATGAGCTCACCCCAAATCCACATGTGGATCAAAGGTACAGTTCAACTCCAAGCGTGTGTGCAAGATGAATTTAAGTTACAGGCATCATCTATTCTAAAGTTGGCAATCAGCACCGAAGGAAAGGGGAAGAATAAGTAAAGCCTACTCTTCTTTGTTTTTAGTTCCTCTTTTTTCTCATATGCACGCAAAAAAAAATTGCAAAGAAAACCTGTTATAGACAAAAATAGTGCAAATACGTATCTCTCAATCACTTAAGCGTTATTATCACTTATGAGTGATACACATGGCAAGTGAGGTTCTCTCAAGGTCCTTGCTGTTGCTTGTGCTTTGTTCATGTTGATTTTTCCTTTTCACCTAAGTGGTTTTCCATTTGAGAAGACAGATGTAATACATATAATATTATAGGCAGGGTGCACTGATTTTACACATTACACATCTCTGTTTATAGAGGCTGGCTCTGTAGCATTTTTTATTTTTTAAAATGTCCCTTGAAGAGTTATCTTATCTTAGGAAGTATTAATTTTCTAGTGTTAAATTGGTGAGTACTCTTGTAAATCTCCCCTTTTTGTGCACAGTGACTAAACCTGACAGTCTAAACCTGGAGTGATGACTTATTATATCTATTGTATTTACCCTGTTAAGAGCAGAATCACCACATTTTTACCTCATCTGGATTTGTGCTCCCACATTGTGTTTCCTGGCCTCTGTTTGCTACCTCAGTTCCCAGCTGCATCTATGTCTGTCTATAGCTCAGGGCCTTGCAGTCAACTACACAGGGAAGAAGAGACCAAAGACAGGGATCTTTTTAGTACCCCCCACCCCACCCTCACCCCCACCACCTCAAACCATCCCACCGCCACAATACACACAACCCCATTGCAGCAGCAGCAGCAGCACCACCACCTTTTTCCATCAGCTCTTGATGTTCTGTAAAGAATCCCCCAGCACATTCACACCCTCCCTTCAGCTATCCCTCCTGGCCTCAGGGCCCTGTTCCCACATTGTATCCAGATGTGAGGAGGATAGTAGAGGGGAGGAAGGCAGGGGCCCCTGGTAGTGCCCTCCTCCACCTCCAGCCTCAAAAGCACCATTCCAGCTAAACACATCCCAAGGCTGGAGGTTTTCCAGTGTTTTCAGCACCAGAGTATAAACAAATGAGTGATGCCTGCACAGTAGATAACCCACTTTAACTTAGACTTTCATTTCAATATTCTATGAGGTTTTGGGTTGCGCACACAAGCACCAATATCTATATACAGTCAACATCATGTACCACTGTATCATCCAAGTGACTGCTTCAGTGGATTCCCCTTAATCTAAAACCATACTGTAGAGATGAAAATCTGTTGCTCTTGAGGCCGACTGGCTGTGATCATTTAATCCTCGCCGTAGAACTCTATTTAAAGAACACAGCCGCTAATCCCATCAGATTATACTGTACCTGAAAAACTTACAACTCACAAAATCACTAAATTAATAGTCTTAAAAATTGCCACAAAAGCATGTCTTCCCTAAAAAAAATGAAACAACCCCCCCCCCCCCCAAAAAAAACTTACTAAATACATAAAAATAATACCAGGAAATAACATAAAAATCTGCCCCATTTATGGAGTCATAATGTAATAATCATGCATAGGCATGAGAGTCTCATATTCTGATTTGACTCCTTGTAAGAGCACATTGATTTTTACACCGAGGTTTGAGCCAGTAGTCCCACAAGCAGTTGGTATGCTGAGGTTTAAATACCTGGACAGCTGGCTCCACAGGCGTCATTGTCCCAGATAGATCTGATAAATACTTTATGTATCAGGATTTTTGAAGTTTGTACTGCCAACTCTTTCATTGGAGCAGCAGAGAATTTTATGCCAAATTTTAGTTTTTTTAAAACCACCCCTTTTCATCTTAAAACCTTTTGAGCAATACCAAATAGTTAGTGTAAAAAAGCACCTGAAACCACATTTCATATGAGGCTGCTGTATTTAAAACAAGTTCTTCTACTAACAGTGGGGGATCAGTTCAAAGTATCTTATCAGAATCAGTTAAACAAGTGTGGCTTTCATTCTATAATACTTATGCAAGTAAGCTGCATGATATCAGCAATATAAGATACATAATTGTGAGTGGGCTCTGTCTGATCTGCAACGTGGGGCCATTATTCTTGTAACAGTCAATGTCTTGTGTACACTGTATGACACAATTTGAGCTCATAATTGCTGCTGTTGATACTGTTATTTACGCTGGAACTCCTGATTCTTTCACAGAATTGTCTGTCTGTTTGTTGTCATCACATATTGATTACAGTCACCATGTCTCTGTTCTGTCTTTGTAAGCTAAGGCTTTGTGTTTTCCTGAGGTCATATGCCGTATCTGATTTGCTTATCGTAGATTCATACAAATACATGCAAGTGAGGCAGAAGACTGTCTCCACTTGCGTGTGTGTGCCTAGGAGTGAGTTGTCTCCATTTTTAGTAACCCGTCCTGTCGCCTTTCGGTGTGGGCTCAGCACGGTGTGTTGTGTAAAGCTGTCCACTGGTGCGATGTGGAGAGAATGACAGTGTGCGTAATCCTCTGTCACTTATTTCTTGTGTAACAGACCTGTCGCTGTTTAGTGGTGGCCAGTTGGCTGGTTGGCTGGCTTAATGGCTGTTTTGATGCCTGGCTGGGGCAGGTAACTCCCTTTGGAGGCGTCTGCTCTCTTCAGGGAGACCTGCGCAAACACGACTACTTGATGCAACATTTGCTTTCTCAAGTATTACCATCAATTGCTCCTCTGAATTGAGTGGAGCCCAAACTTGAGATAAAATGAGGTTGTGGACATATAAAATAAATAATTAACATTTAAAAGAAAATTTACAACTAATTAGACTTCTCCTCACACTTTCATTCTTGTCAAACTCTCATAAATAGAGCGGCTAATATTACTGCTAATACTGTGACAACTGCTGCTTGTACCTCATGAAATCCTATCCTATATATCTTAAACTGGGCTGAATTATTGGTATAAACACTATTTTCTATGTTAAAAGAGTGTATTTTTATGCCATACAAACTGTATTTAAATTCGGGTCCATATGACCTGCCAGTTGTTGTTTCTGAACCGTGTGGCACAGCTCACAGCTGCAAGCCAGGATTTTACATTGCAGTTTGTCCTTAGTATCACAGTTAGTCCCAGAATGACCATGAGCAACTGCTTATTGGTGTCTAATAGTAACACAGAGCAACCACAGAGGATTGATCCTATATTATGCATATCATAAGGACTGTATATAAAATCCCCGGCTAGAGACACATGGGCTTTTGTGATGGGCAAAATACACGGCCTTTTAGCTCCACAATTACATTACTAAATTAACAGAATAAAAACAAGGCTGGTTTTACAGCCATGCTACTTGCTAATGCTCTCTGAAGTTGCAGCGTAAGCATGCTGGCCTGCTCACAAAGACAGCGATAATATGCCAATGTTACAACCCACCACTCAGCTCCGACCTCCACTCCTCTTCGGACTGTCTCATTTTGTCTTTGCTACGTTTTGCAGTTGCTCTTATTGTCTCATAATGACATGAATGTATTCGCGATAGAAGCACATTAAAGCCCAGAACCTCACACCCAGATGTGAAAGGGTACCTCATATGTCTGGATGAGACGTCAAGGCACAAAGCAAAAATGTGGTATTTGATGCCCTGGTAATGAGACTGGGCTCATACTGGATGAAAGTATGCTATAGTGTCTTCAGAAGTGTTTTCAGGAAGTAAAGAATTTATCTGCCGTACATACAATATGCATGTATTACAAACATCAACCATACACTATTGTTGTCCAAGCCCATGGAAGACACTTTTCTTCATTAGCAAAAAAAAAGAAAAAACTTTGAAAGCTTAAAGGTTTTCAATTGACTGCAATTTACTATTAATATCCCACTGACATTATTTAGCCAGTTACCTCAGCCTGACATTCATGCCACTGTAGGTGCATGCTTCCAGATGTTGATCTGGTAAATGCACTACTGTCTAAACACAACAACTGGTGCAGATCAGGTTGTGCCAACGAGTTTATTGCAAACAGGCGGGTTGAGGAATGTTTCTCGTTTACCGACAGGATGCTGCGATCTGGTTTTCTTAAGCTCACCTGCACCACGGTGGAAAATGAAACAGAAGAATGGCTAGACACTCATAGAAATAAGATGACTGACTTTCTTTTTACTGGTTCTTAAGCACAGAGATTGGACCTACCAACTGTAGTTGGAGATTTTCTGACTTTCAATGTTTTTAAACTGAAATCTGTCAAAACAGGAAAAAGTAACTCAAATTTTCATGAACTCACTGTTTTCCACACACAGCCACCCACAAACTTGATGAATACATACATATGATGTGTATGCTTTTGCACTAACACACACACTCCTACATTTGCCCTGGTTGGTGTGGGGGTGAAGGGGTTAGAGTGTAGCTAAACTAGCAGACTGTCTCAATGGGTCTGTTGGATGAATGTTGAGAGAGTGGATCCCGGCCAGTTTCCTGTGCTGTGGTTACAGTGCAAAGACTATGTGTCATAACAAGCTGTGTGTTTAATGTTTTGATCATTCTTCCTTAAAAAAAAGTTTCACTTAGAAGACACCAGGCAGAGCAGACAACCAGAAAGATGTGCATTTGTTTTTCGTATCCATCTTCTCATCAGACAGTGGTCGCCAATAGCCCAAATACCTAAAAAGTACTCCTGCAAAACAGACATTTTCTGCAGTGTGCAGTCCATGGCCTGCATTTCTTTCTGTCTTGCTCTCTGTGTGTCTGGATCTCTCACAGCTCCCTCTCTCTCCCTCCCTCTCAGTCAGCTCTTATTATCCCAATCTATCTCCCGCCGTGACTTTACATCACTATTTACCACTTATCGGCCCTCTGCTGCCCTCCCTCTCATTATTTGCTCTGCCTTTTCTACTCTCCTTGACATGCATCTCTCTCCCTCTCTTTTCAGATGCTGCCTTGTTTTCCTCACTATTAGTTTAGAGTTTTTCCACTGGGTGGGTTAACAAGCCGGCATGATTTCATCAATGTGAATCAGTCAGTCTGATAAGACATGACCCAGATGGGATCTCCAGCTCTTTTTATACAGCCATCCATCACAACCACATAATCCACATGAGCTCGCACTCACCGTAATGCCTGTCAGCCTGCATATGAAAGAAATGTGTCATGTAGCTTCAGTGCACTCTCTAGAAAAACTCTGTGTCCTGTGTATAACAGACTAACAACGTGTGTTATTCTCATCTAGCAGCCACAGTTCCTGTGTAGTGCTCCTTTTTTTATTATTATTTTTGGCTATAAAATCCTGGGCAGATGTTTCAGGACACACACACGCACAAACAAAAACACTCCTCGACTATCCCTTTAGGGACTCATTATGGTCAATGATGACTGACCTTATTGAACTTCATTGAACCTTGCTTTCATATTCCTGTAATAATCCCATGGAAGATTTAAAGGCACATTAAGACAGTGGATGGTAAAACATTTCTTTTGCATCTATTTTAATCCATTAAAATAGATGCAATAGAAATGTTAAGAAGACATTTTGGGGCAGTTAGGTGAAAAGATCTCATATCTGTATGGTAAATATGAAGGTATCAGCAGAAGCCTATAGTTTAGCTTAGGATAAAGGCTGTAAACCGAGAGTAAGAGTTAGCCTGAATCTGTCCAAACATAAAAGCTCACAAATAAACATGTTTTCACTTGTTTCTGTATATAAAAAAAATGTCTTATGGATTAAACAAGTGAGCTTCAGGGGTGCTTTTAGGCTGATTTTGTTGTCTTTAGACAGGGCCAGGCTAGCTGTTACTCACTATTTCCTGTCTTGATATTAAGCTAAGTCTCCTGGCAGTAGCTTCATACTGTATTTGTGATACAGACATGAGAGCGGAGGCTGTCTATCCTCTCATCTAACACTCTGCAAGAAAGTGAATAAGCATATTTCCCAAAGTATAGGACAAGCTATTCTGTAACATTCCACAGAGAACACGTGCCCAGATATTCCAATCCATTGTATTTTATTTACTTATTGACAGTTTTTTTTTTACTTCAATAACATTACACGCAATGTCATAATGTCTGTTCAGACAGAAAGTGAAACACATTTTTGCTCCATGTGATTCACTCAAATTTTCCTTTGAACCTTTATTTCTCCAAAAACAGCCATTTTATCTTCAGCATGTTAGCTGTAAGTTATCTAGCAATGGATGCTTTGACTGTGAGTGGGAGTGTGACTGCATGTGCATTGGAGATCAGCTCAGCCTTAAAGCAGAACTCAGAAAGTTATTTCCAGTTCTTTCTGATATTTCCCCCCAGTCTCTCTCTCCTTTTTCCTCTCGTCTCTGTACATTTATATCAGATTCATAAAGCTCTGGGATGCATGTATTTTTTTTTCTCTCTCAGACAGACAAATTCATGTCTAACCACATCTTTGCCTACAGACACAGACAGCCTATACAGGCTATTGATGATCTTTCTAAACATACAGACTTTTTGTAGAGTGATTTTGTAATATGTATTTACACAACATCATATATCACTATTGAGATGTTGTTTCTGTGACAGTCCTGGAGGGATATACAGCTTCTATATGGTAAAAGGTAATTTATAGTAAGTCAATGGCACTGCTTTTTATTTTCTGTGCTATCACGCATTCGGGTGTACGCACACACACAGAGGGTTCAATACTCAATACAGTGTGCCACCTTTTTCACCTTTTCCAAGGGATGGAATTTGATTTTACCTACAGGTTACTTTGTTTGGAGTTGTGCTTCTTTATAATGTGCTTTTTTTCCCCCCCTTTTTTGTTGGCATGCGTATTTGTATGTTAGAGCTGTGTGTGAACCATCTTGCAACAACAACAACTGCCTGTTGGAGCCCACACATTCTCTCTGTAGTAGAGCCATCAAGAGATTTCTGTGGAAACCCTCCCATCCTGCCTGCCAGTTTGTGTTTTGGCGAGCAGGCGGTAAGGAAGAGTTGAAAGCAAATCTGTTGCCCTGTTTGGTTCTCAAATCTCCTCTTGACAACTCTTACAGGATGTGTTCTTCAGATTTTGCCTCAAGGTTAATACAAGTTGAAAACAAAGCACACAGCAAACAAGTAAGCAAGTAGAGTAGTCTTAGAAAATTGAAATAGACGACCTGTATGTATTAATGCAGAGATGAAAACCTTGGTGTGGTTCCCTAAATGCATTCATTGATGGTCAAATTAGCTATTAAGGAATGAAAGGAATGAAATACACCAAAATCCTTTTTGGTTCTCTGGTACAGCATTGACCTGACAGCTCCTGCTGACACATTTTGAGTGCTGTGTTGAGCTGTATGTTACTTACATTTACTCTAGCGGAACATTTCTGATGCTGAATTTCAGACATTAAAATGTGTTGGTGATGTTGGTGTCAGCTCTTGGGGTGACTCACACATCAGTTTCCTGTAAACCAATGCCATTTCGTTAGCTGCAAAGGTTGAAATTGTCTTTTTTTTCTTTCGGGGAGCCAGCTGGTGCAGTGAGTATAGGATGCTGGCTTCCCAGATCAGTCTTGCTGTGTGAAATGACAATTCTTTGTGGTAGATTTTATCATCTCTGGCTTATTAGTTTTCATTTCATGAGTCAGCCAAATTACAAAATGAAACTCTTTTATTAATGTGCTCTCTTTGCGCTGCTGTCTTGACTGTTTATGCTACAAAGATGCACGTTTATACAATACAGTATGATGAGATGGAAATGGGTGCTGTGATTCACTAAAGAACACTTTGGCAGGTAATACTACAACACTGGATCCATTCCATCATGTTGTTTGGGTGTGCAAGTGATGTGCGTGTGTGTGTGTGTGTGTGTGTGTGTGCAAACTCTCTAACTCGCTGCGGTGAGCGGCAAAATAAAATGGTTACATCAAAAAGTGTGACAGTGTGAAAGACTGGTGGCCAGCTTTGAGGTCAACGGTCTAATTACACTTCAGAGAGACTGATTTAGGTTCAGTTGCAGAGGTTGTTTGAGGCTGCAGACAGATGGATGAGCACAGAGGAAGAGGAGGGAGAGTTGTGAGATGAATGGACAGCTGGCCATGGAGTGAAAAAGGATGGAGGAGTTTCAATTTAGATTTAAACTGAACACTATTACCACGAGTGTCTCCTCTACTTTTGCCGCCATTACACCAACAGGTTGCAGTAGTGCTCGTTTTACCCGTGCTCCCGGTCTGTTTCAGCTCCATCCCTCTCTGGTCCACACTGCCTCTTTGCATGGCTCTGAACGGAAAATAACGAGACATCTTATCTTTGATCAAGCATGGTTGTACCTTTGTAAATGTGCATGTTGTGCATATTTTAGTCTTCTTGAATGTCTGTCCTTATAAGGAAAATGAGCAAGATCCTTCTAGATAAGCACATTTTGATCATTCTTATTGTTAGTTCAGGATAAAGGTTTGGAGTTAGGGTTATAGTTAGTTTGAGTTCTAAATCAGGGTAAAAGATGGCTGTAGTGACTTAGCAATAGATGATTAAAGCACCTGTCTTGCTCAAAAAGAGTTTATGCAATAGGCACATCTTTTTCTTTTGTCTGTGAACTTAAAGGGACTTTAGATCATGTTATGATGATTTAGTCTGTGTTGCACAGTGACAGTGTGTGCTTGTGTGTGTGATGAGGATTGCCGCTGTGGGGCAGGAGGTGGGGGCTCTGTGGGCAGGAGCACCCAGGGGTTAACGAGCGGTGTGAGAAAAACAGTCAGAGTTTGAGGAGGAGGGGGGAAGGGAGCATACACACTCACACATGCACACACGCACGCACAGACACACACACACACACACAGTCCCCAGAGGAAGCTGGAAAAGATGGTCGGGCCCATGAGAGCAGACAGCTCTTGTTGAAGCAGCGCTAAATTATAGCGGCAGGTATCACTCCAGTTTTAAAGAATAAACAATGCAGAGAGGACATGTGTGCAATCTTCTAAAACCTTGTTTTGTCACAAACAGGCAAATGTGCAATTTGTTTCTGGAAATGGGGACAGATTGTGTGTTTTTTAACTCATTTCAGCTCATTAGTAAAAAATCCAACCCCAAAGAAGATCAAGAAAATACACAAGTATTAAGTGCAAAAGTCAAAGAACATGAGGTGCATAACAGTTGGTTTAAAAATGTACTTTTTTTCTGTCTAATCACTAAGTCAAAAGTGTTTTGTTGGTGTGTAAGGTACTCTGTATTTTTCTATAGGACAGAGTTCCCTTTTCCTCCTGACCCATCTAGTAATCCCACTAGTGTGGACCTGTTAGCAAAATGTGACATGACAGTATTGACCCAAACACCTGCCACTTCCTACACACACGCACACACACACACACACACACACACACAAACCCAGTGGACTCTTTCTATCCAAAATCCCTTCTCACGCAAATAGAGTAGGCAGGCAGGATCCCCTCTCAGCCTATTTATCAGAAGGTGGGGGGGTTGAGAAGGGACAGACAGTGCAGACCCCCTCCATTGTTCTGGCTGGGTTTAAGGGATGGGGGGGGGGATGGAACCAGGGATAGGATGGGAATTGGAGACCCCAACAATGCCACAAAGCCCCCCACTGCTCTTCCTGCTTATGAGCATGAGCTGCTCTGACAGACCAGAGACACACCTCAACTAGAGGAAAACTAGTCCAAAGATATCACAACACACCCCAAACTGGATGTAGCTTGAACCTAATCTTGGTTAGATCTAAACTGGAATGAGTTTTGAGTCAAACTAGATTTGAGTCTCTTCACTCAGACCTGAACCTAACTATCAAACCTTATTCAAACCATGACAAACCTCAGTCAAACTATGACACATTTCCTCATGATCGGGTATTTTTTCCTATACAAACAAAAATGACTCAAGTGAGCACCAAGAGTCAAACTAGATCAGTCATAACCAAGCCATAACTATAATGCTTCTAGAATCTAGATCTATAAAAGAGTCAAATTTTAGTCACATGTGTGGGCTTCCAGTCTGGGTCAAACTTGATTCACTTTTGGACACACACTGGAGTCAGAATAAACCTAAATCGGGGAGCATCCAGTGCAAAATTAACTTAAACACTCAGCAGCGCCACATCTGTCTGCATTGTCGCGCACACACACACACACACACACACACACATGACTAGATGCGGTTATGTGCAAGTATGAGAGTAATGTAAGTTCTGAAATGAGCACATATATTTTATCAATGTAGTAATAACAATGCAGGAATAATATACACAGCAACATTCTTTGAAAGTACATTCTAGGTTAAAGTATTTATTTTATGTAAAGATCATATATCTCTGTAGTGAAAAGGAGAGAACTTTGTGTTTTCCACTTTCAGCTACTGATTGAATCTACAGTACTTAACAGCAGTTAAAGCAGAACCTTGTCTGTCAACCACAAGTTCACAGAGCTTTTTTTTTTGTTCCACAGCTGACGCATTTAGCACCTAAAAAAGTCCAGCTCCAGCGTGTATTTTGCAAACAGCCTGTAGGTGTGTGTGGGTGTGCATCCAGCTGTGCCTTACCCCCATACCACCCACCCCTCTCTGTCTTCATTGTGGAGCTTGCAGCAGACCTCTTTGTCTGCCGGTTCAGAGCAGGGTGTGAGGTGAAGAGTAGTTTGTTCATAATGGATTATTGATTGGCCTGAGAATACACTGGCTTTGCACTGTGCTTGCGTGTTTGGGGTTCCATACCATCCCCTCTGTCCCACTTTGAGCACTGAATGTCTCCACTTTATGAGCAAATGCACAGAGGATAGCAAGGTTTTTTTGTAAAGTGCTTTCTGTATGTTATGCTCTGTCAAGCAGTGTGTGTGTGTGTGTGTGTGAGTGAGAGAGAGAGCAGCTCTCTGTATGGGTCGTTAAGCTCTCAATGCTGCCTGTATGAAACAGTGTTAAAAGCCCACAGTGTGCACATATAGACTTTGAAAAGATATGTGTGGACAACATTAAAAGCCCCCTCTGTTTTGCTTCTTGATTCCTCAGTTCCCCTGCATGCATGCGTGAGTGCGTGCGCATTTAAACAAGAGGTCCACTCTTTATTTTTCCCCCACTGTGTATATTTTTTCTTAACCTCAAATGCTCGTCTCTGTGCTGCTGTGTGGGAGGGAAACAGATCCCATCACGGTTGAAGGATGTCCCACACGAGAACGACCTACAGTCATTATCGGTGATAAGGTGACAGTGTGAGTGAGTCAGTGTGTTATGAAAGCCAATCTCTGCACCCTTGGGTGCGGGAGATTTGTGTCATGGCTGCCTCTGAGATGATTGCTATGATGAAGGTGCTTCTTGGCTGGATGACAGTGTTTTCTATCACAGAGGAGCAAAGCAGTGAGGCTTGGCAGCGTCTGTTAAACTGTTGTTTTACTGCAACTCTTTGTTAAAATGCAATGCTTTTTAAATAATACACTGCAGTTCTTTTTTGTAACCCGATTCGAATGTTTTTTTTTCATATTGTTGCACCAAGCTGAATTTTTGGCCTCTAGAGGGAGCAAACTAAGCAAATTACTATAATGACTAGCACAGAAAAAGTCAAACAGAACACTTCTTGTTTCAAACTGGATTCTTTACCTCCACATCTTGTTGATTGAGCTGTTTCATTAAGAAAGTCAGAAAAAAAACATCACACCGTTTTGCACAACTGGTCTAGTTATTGCAGTGCTTGATATTTTTCATGGTTTTATTTTTTTAAGTTTTAACATGTGATGTTCTGATGGTATTAATGTGTGAAAACAAATACAAAACAGAAAAACTTACAGCTGTAAGCAGCTTCTCTCCTGGTTTGTAAGCACAGTTTGACACTGTTTTTTTTTTTTTCTTTTTTTTCTTTTTCTTTTTTTTTTGAGATTCACTCCAGATGTGAACCTCAGGAGTCTTGGGAACAGAAATAGCCAGGCTGCTCTGAAAAGGTTGCGAATGGATGGGAAAATAAGAGTGGATTTCCTCCTCTTGCCGGATCTCAGCTGCTATGGAACAGCAGAGGTTGGAGCATGCAAGGAAGAAGGGAAAAAAAGAACAGTTTGTTTTTGTTTGACACAGCAGTCATTATCAGCTGAATGTAGGCCTCCACTCACTCCCAGTGACTCATGCAAGGGAAGCTGAAGTATCCATTAATGGCATGTTTAATATCAGACCAATCAGATTTCCATCTAGGGTTGGCTTAGTCGTAAGTATTTAAATGTGATCAGCTTTATGTAAACATTTCCATTAAAACACAGCATTAAAACACCAAGCTAAGATATTAAGACAGCATTTTTACCAGTCACATTAATCTGTGTGTGAGTGTGTGTTTGCAGGTGAGAGATAAAGAGGTTAATTAGCTGGAGGATGTCAATAACAGTCTTACAAAGTGAGCTGTTCTTACTAGCTTTAGGAATATATTTTATCCTTTTATTATCCTATGTAGGCCTTTGATGGCTTTTCTCCTTTTTGATGACTTTGATGATGGGTAATCTTGTCTGTCTCTCCTGGACAGTTTCTCCTTCCTTAAGCCAATTTGCTTTTATTTATGTATTTTTTTTTTTTTGCTTTGCCAGTATGGCAAGGAGCCTGCATTGTTTCCCCTCTGGGGGCTAATCTCATTACATTTCCATTTGCACATGTGACTGTCTGGTGGGTGACAGACTTACTGTTGAATAGTCTCAAGACCCCATCCATCCCTCCTGACCCCCTATCATTAGGGCCATTCAATAGGAAGTAGGATTATCATGCTCTGTTTCTTAGAACCAGAAGTATTAATGAGTAACATTAGGACGTGGAAACAGAAAGCAGATGGAACAGATGGAAGAGGTAGATGGTTAGATGGGGTTTGACAGTTTTATTTTCCTTGTTTTTCTGGTTTATGCCCATCATCACCTGATTGTCTATTGTATCATATGTTAGATGTAATTTCCTCAAGATTTACTGTTCCTTATTTAAGTGGTGTGTCAAGATCATGACTATTTTCCTCTATCTTTATTCTTTCAACAACAAGGTTTTGGACAAATTGATAGTGTCTCTAAATACAATATCAGGAGATCAACGAAGTTCAGGGTAATCAATCAATAGTCGCTGAGACATTAAACTCAATCACAAATATGAATCCATAGTGGCACAGGAGTCAGCAGGATTCATCTAGTGGGACGTCTATGCCAAATTTTGTGCCAATCCATCAGATAGATGTTGACATATTTCACACAGTAATTGATTTTTTTTTTACCTGTTGGCGACAGAAGAAGAGTCAGGTGATCAACAAAGTCATCAGGATGCATCCACTGAGGAATATGAATGTCTGTCGAAAATGTTATGGCAGTCTGTCAAGTAACTGTACAGATAGATGAGGCTGACTGACAGAATGTCACCATGCTGCTTGCGTGGCCAAAAATCTACTTTAATTTGTTTTATTAGAACAACATGACAAAACTATTGATATGGTACTTCCACAGTTTCACAGGAATACTCCTTGCAAGAAATTATTACCCTAAAAACATATAATTATAGTAAACATGCCTTTATTCAGTATATGTTCATAAAGAATTATGCCCTTAACACACAGTCAAGGGAAACACACAGTAATCTCACATCTCACATCAATCTCATATCAGTGCGTTCACTAACAATAGAGTTCCAAAGTAGTGAATTATTAATAAACGTGGATATTGTTGATGCAAGAGGGGAACACTGTATATTGTGTTACAGGCTGGAATAATCACACAAAAAAGGAAGTAGGTGCACAGTCTAAAGAGTACAGTTACCACAATGTACTTTTTGTAACATGGAGAGAAAATACCAGACTCCCTTAAAAATATCTCGGAGATTTGTGCATTGTTAAGTTAGGGGAAATTATAAACTCTGTGAAACCCTGTCTGTGACAAATTCTTAGTCACTTGTCTCTTCTTGTAGTTTCAGGAAATACCTGAATCCTGGCTTCTGCTCTCTGTATTTGTTTTCTTATTAATATTGGTTTATTCTCATTCTTCATTTATTCATTTTTCTTTTGGCAGCCCTGAAGGAATACTTCCATTTTGGAGGTGCCATCGTGTCATCATTTTTTTTTCTCTCCCTCCACATAAGCAGATGTTTGGTTGCGTTGGGCTGGCTCTTCCCTTTTTAGTTCAACACTGATAAAATCTTGTACATTATAGACTGTGAAATGTCTGGATCCAAAAATACAGTTTGTTTCAAAATAATGTCAGTCCTAGCTGCAATTTTGGCTAAGACCAGGTTAGCTGGGAGCCTTAGCTTACTTAGCAGTCCAGAAGGAATCATGAGATCTTGCTAATTTCAATAGGACAAATAATTCTAGATAGATATGTGGCTTTGGTGCTGGGTAGTCATTTTCAGTGCAAGAGTTTAAGACGTATGATTGTTCTTGTGCTAACTTCCCTCCTCCACCATCCTATCCTCTTATGATTATGATCAATTATCCACTTATAATTAGAGCCTGGCAGTAACTCAGCTCATGGGCTCTGGCACTTCATATAATAGCCTGTAATAATGCTGTCAGTCACATTTCATATAGTCCACCACTTTCAGGGTCTAGCATCTGCTGAAAGTAAAATTACAGTAGTACTACCGTTTGAAAGGTAGTGTTTGATCAACAAAGTTACAACAGAAAAAGGGTCTCATTTAAAGATGTTATCACTGAACTCACAGGAAGAAAAAAAAAACAAACCTTGAGTGATTCTTGTCTGAAGATTTGGACTTTGCAGCAAGAAATAACGATAGGTATAATATAAGTAACTTAATAGAATTTTCATCTGTACATTTAAATTACAGCAAGATTTTAATGTTTCCAAATGAGAGTAGTCAAGCAAACTAATACAAAAACTGCTGATGAAAATGTGGGAAATTATGAATTCATGAAAATATCCCACACATTGAAAGAAATGTATGAAGTATGGAATTAGTCAAAACTGTTTGAAAGTCTTTGTCTTTCTCTTCTTGTCATCCTCTCTTTCTCTTTCTGTTTGACTCTCTCCCTGACCCCATTCAACTCCAGTTTGAGAAACAGAGCAAAGCAAACTGTCTGAAGAGCCACTTCCTGTTGTGTACTTAAGATCCCTGTCACGTGATAGTGTCAGTTGAAGCGGGTGCGCGAGGCCAGTATGGGGAGGGAATATGGTGGCACTGCTGATCTTGCTGATGTGAACACTGCCCCTGCCACCCACCCCCACTCTGATTGTGTAAAGTGTCGACTCAGCCAGTGTGGCGTCAGAACCCCCAAGCCCTGCACGACTCAAGCACAACACACCCACCCACACACACACACACACACACACTTTTGTGCGCAGTGGTGCCACAGATACATAATAGACTATATGTGATAATAACCCACATACACCTAATTGATACTGATGTAAATCTTTATGTAAGTTTGAATGAATTTGAAAGGATAAAGGAACAGTTTACCCAAAAATGAAAGTCATCACATCATTTACTCACCCCCATGCTCATGGAAATGACTATAATAGTATACAGTTTATAGGCTGTTTTATGTTTTCCTTTTTTTTACTTTTTAAAACAAGTCCTCAGCTTCTTCTTCTGTGAATGTGTCTGAAAACTGAAGGTGCTTTTGAAATACTTTTATTTTACTGATTTTTTTTTTCTCACCCTCCTCCCCACTCCCTCCAACTCTTTTCTTTCCATTCTCAGGTGAATGATATATGGTATGTGCAGACTGGACTGGAACCTGAACGCTGCTAATGTGCTTAATAACTGAAGAGAATGAAGAGAAGCCTATAAAATGAAGAAACAAAGTGTGGTGGATAAGCTACCCTGATGAAAAGACCACTCAAATCTTCTCTCCATTTACTCGGTGATGACCTGGAATTGAGAGGAAACCTTCACCTCATTTTGACAAGAGACTGTTAAATCTCAATCAATAGATTTATATGCTTGGACTTGTAGCATGAAAGAGCTGACATTTTACTACATGCATCTAAATAAATGTTGACGCTATATACATTGCTTTCTGTGGTGTCAGTGGCACGCAAGTAGTTTGAGCCACTGATTCACTGACAGTGCTAGATGAAGATGGATAGATGGTGTTGCATCTAGTAACTGGAGAGTGCTAAATGAGCTGCTGTGTAAGCAGCTTGATCTCTGGATGATTGAAGGCAGATAGCATTTTAACTGACCGACAAAAGCACACTAGATGTGCAACTGCAGATAGCAGTAGTTTTAAGTCTTACTTAGATTGTGAAAGAACAAATAGACAGATAGTAGTTAAGTTTGTACAATGAATCCTAGAGACAATGTGGAGATGATGGACACCCAGACAGGTGGTCAGAAGGAAAAACTATGTGGTGACAAGGTCAACCCTGGAAAGGAGGTTGAGGGAGAAGATGACAAAATCCCTGAGGCATACGATTGCAACATCTGTGGACGCAGCTTCCCGTTCCTCAGCTCTTTGTCGCAGCACATGAGACGCCACACAGGTGCACGCCCATACAAATGCCCCTACTGTGACCACAGGGCCTCTCAGAAAGGCAACCTCAAAGTTCACATTCGCAGCCACAAACTGGGCACTCTCTCGAGCCATCACTCCAATGAGGATGAAGAGGGTGGGGCCGAGGAGGAAATGAGTGTTTCAGAGGGTCTTGATGGAGGTACGAGTCCAACTAAGAGCAGCTCAGCCTGTAACCGGGTGATCAATGGGGACATAGGTGAGGAGAGTCGGAGGAAAGTGCCTGGGAGGAGCATGAAAAGAGAGAAGTCTCTCAGTGAGCAGAGGCCTTACTGCTGCCGTCTGTGTGGCTATGAGGCCCTACGAGAAGACCAGCTCCTCAGCCATATTGAAAAGGTCCACATAACAGCAGACACAGAGGAGGAGGCCCCTGTTAAGGAAGAAGCAGAGGCTGAATCTGATCTCCCCCAACCCCAGAATGATGGGACATTCCCCTGTGAGACCTGTGGACAGGTCTTTACCCAAGCCTGGTTTCTGAAGTCACACATGAAGAAACATGCAGGGATCTTGGACCACTGCTGTCGTATTTGTGGACGAAGGTTTCGGGAAGCTTGGTTTCTCAAATCGCACATGAAAACACACAACACCAAATCCAGGTCACGATCAAAAGCAGATTCAGCTGAGCATCCTGCCACCATCAACGATGTAGCCCAGGATCCTGAAATTATCACTTGCTCTGTAACATCCATTTATCAAATGTGTTCTAAATGTGGGAACCTGTTCCACAGCAGAGAGAGTCTAAGGGCTCATGAAAAAGTTCACAGTCTCAGCTATGGCAGGAAATCCCAGAGCCAGTGCATACTCAGTGATGATGAGGACTCACCTGCTGCTAAGAGACGTTACCTTGAATGCTTCAATCTCCAGCCTGCTGAGAAAAACACCCTGGATGAAGAGGAGGAGAGTGAAAAGAAGATGCTAGGTCAAAGAATCCCAGAGCTAGATCCAGTTTGCAGCTACCAGGCTTGGCAATTAGCTACTAAAGGAAAGGTTGTGGAGCCAGTGGAGGCGAATTACAAGGCTTCCTATGGGGGAGGAAGCGTGGGGGAGGATGCTCTTGCCGGTGCCGCTGTGGTATTTGAGAAGGAGAGTAGTCGTTATGTCCTGCAAGGTCAAGAGAAACGTAGCTCAGGGCGACGCAACAGCTCTGGTTTGGGAAACCAGATTTCTTCAGGGGATCGGACACCAGAGAGCCTTAGTGACTCAGAGTACCGGCCTTCGTCTCGCCAGGACAGACGGCGATCCACGCAGTCGCAGGCTCCCTCCAAATCCAACGAATGCTTTGAGTGTGGAAAGGTGTTTCGCAGTCGTCACCAGATGATCGTCCACCAGCGGGTCCACAGAAAGGATGGCGGTAGGGCATCTGTGGAAGACAAGGAAAGAGTCTCAAGAGACGACCGATGGGGCTCCACCA
Organism: Scatophagus argus; assembly: GCF_020382885.2. NCBI lineage: Eukaryota > Metazoa > Chordata > Actinopteri > Scatophagidae > Scatophagus > Scatophagus argus. The sequence goes on from NC_058501.1 coordinate 7,471,572, forward strand.
GTGATCCAGACTCAGGCTCCCCTAGCCGACCCAGCACCCCGGGGTATGGAGACTCTCCACCAGCCTCCACTCTTGGAGATCAGGCTGCAGAGATGGGCACTGCAAACTCTGGAGGGATTGCAGGTTAGTCAAAAATTTCACCTTCAGTTTGATTGGTGGTAAATACTAGTGATTTGAGAATAGCAGCTTCATTTACTGTTTGAATTATTCAGTCAGTTAGCTTGGGGTAATGTTTATAGTATATGTGATCTTAGGACTCAGAGTTTTGACAGTGTAACAACAAAAATGGAATTTATAGTGCTGAAGACTGACTGTTCTTGTTGCTGCTTAGTCAGTTAAGTCAGTTTTCTATTTAGCTTTTCAAGATAATGACTCAACTTTTTAGCATAAGAGAACAGTGATACGTAACTGTTACAAAAGTAAAGGAATGGTACAAACATAGATTCAGTTCAAAGAAACATGCTCTAAAAGATTTTTGGTGGCAGAAATGGAAATGACTGTAGTCCTTTTCAAACCTCCCACTTTGGCCCCTGATTCTGTCACTCTGTGGTAAACATCTGTTGATGAAATGTGCTTTGTGTAGGTGCAGCTCCTCAGTCTGTATGGAGTAGGAGCTGTAGCCACCCTGTGGCAAAATGTCAAAATTACATCCGATTTCAGCTCTTTTATGGAGTGTCGCACAAAAAATACTATCAACTATGGCCAATAAACTTTAACTGCCATTGAAAATTCTGTTTACAACAGTGCAATTACTCTGTATGACACAGCAATAAACAGTTAAGTGAAACTTTCAGTTCCCTTCAGTGGCATGTCAGTAGAGGAGAGGGCATTTTTGGAATGCCTAACATTTTTTCACCTCCACAACCAATAAACACTGCAGAGCAAAAAAAGAAAACCTACCCATGCAAGGACAAAGCACCCATAATCACAGCCAAAATATGGTAAAGGAAGGATTCCTGTTTATGCAATACTTTAGGACTCTTTGGTCTTTGTCTTTTAATTTTCAGATTCACTGAAAACACTGTTTTTACAGATTAGCATAGTAGATAGCTAAGTATTGTAGTAACGTCCATTTCTCCCCATTAGTACAGAAATTCAAAAATAGCAGCAACATTTCTTCAGGCCTGATCGAGCTGTGTGCTATTTCAGGTCTTCCTGTCTCAGGAAACTCCCCTCACCCCCCTTTATCTGTGTGTAAATATGCTTTTTGCTCTCATTTCTCATCTTTGCCATTGAAATCTGTTTGCATGATTCCTTTTATTCTACACAAATGTTGTTTGCTGTATGACAACCAATTCTAAACCTCATAAGAGTCGTGTTTGTGGGTAACTTGAATTATAATAATACATGTAGTACTGTATAGTAATTTAATACTGTATAGTACTGACTCTCTTCCATCTACATCCTGGTGGCTGTTTCCATGAATTACATGTGGGATAAATGATCTTTATTACCTCAGTGTATAATTTGTATGCAAATGCATATAATATATCAGATAAAACACCTGTATTATCAGGAGACATGGTGAAATGTGCCAATATCCGATGATTTCTTTTCTTGATATGTCTTGGAATTTATTAATTTTCTGTGACAGAGCCAATTTATACAAAATATAAGAATTTAATGTTTACCAAAAGATTATTCATGTCAAGCTGTAAGAGCTTCTGTCAGGTCGTCTGTCCTTTTACTCTATACCTTTCTCCCTGTCCCCTCTGACTCTTTCCTAATCTCTAAGGTTACCTCCTGTGACACTTCTACTGTCTCTCATCCACTCTTCTTACCATTGAGCCAGCCAGGCTGCCTGATGTCTGAGGGACTGGTTATTTATAGAGTCACCTCCCGATGGAGAGGGATGCAGGCAATGGGGAAAGAGACACTCAGAGGACACTCTAGTCACAAACACTCTGATGTCCCTTACAGCCATTTAGCTACTTTTTGGGAATACAAATGAGAGGTGACAGCGTACATGCACATACCAACATGTTAGGCATACACGTGGTATATATGCTGTATAGCTACAGATTGATAACATTTTCTGGTTATTGAACCTTTGCATTATACACATCTCTTTGTGCATTTTCAGTTCAGGTTCAATCCTGGTGTGAGTTGATATCTGTGCATTATTCAGCTCTGTGTAAGCGGAAAATTGGAGTTGCTTTTGCAGGTCTCAGTGACATAGCTTTATGGATAGTTTCCATAGTTGTTGTGTTTGTCTCAAGGATCCATATTGCATATTGTTTTCTTCAGTTACTGCAGTGACACACTGCAGTGACTAAAGAACTTCTTGAACTTCAGCTGGACAGATTTTGGGATAGTTAGTGTGCATGTTTATGTTTGCACACATGTGTGAATGAACAGGAGGAAAAGTGTGAAATGTGATATTCAATTATTTACTTCAATTCCTATGACTCTGACTAGTCAGTAATTGATTAATATGAGACCAATAAACAGGACACATCAATCTAACCACCTTCCCAACTAAACTGCCCAAAATTTCACCTTGGCAGAGTCTGTGCTGTGCAAGTTTGGTATTATTGCCAACAGGAAGCCACATGTAAAGCAGTTAGATTCAGTAACTGAATTGCTGAATTCAGTTAGATTTAGTGATTCAGTAAAAGAGGAACAGGTCACAAGTGCCATCTTGTGGGGAATATCAAAAGGTGCACTTAAGAAATCAGCAACAGTGACTCAATAAAAATAACACACAGGTGGTTCAATGCAATCAAAGAGTCTGACAAATAATTATTAATAATAATTAATTAATAACTAACCAATTTTAAAACCACTTTTAAAATCTTTATAATATTCTATTTGTTTAATGTATAAAAACTGTAATTGGTCATATTATGTTGTAATAATACCATATGAACCATAATGCATCCCAGCAATTATCGTAGAAATGAATAACCACCATTCTTCAGAGTATTTTAACACCTAAACATCATAATCTTTACATAACTACGATCTATTCAGAGTCACTGTATATCCTTGAAAAAATGTCAAAACCTTGATACAAATATCAGATGTTATAATGTGATATAATTATTCATTGTTTTGTGTTGACATATTTATTATTTATTATCCTTTTGATGGTAAATGTTATAGTTTTATTTCAGGATATGTTCACATGTAAAATGTAAAAAGATGAAATATGGGAATACTGGCCAATACTGCAGCCTGGTGGCTTTTCACCAACACTACACCTGGATGCAGCCCTATGAAGCTGGCACAGACCTAATGAGCCCTGACTTAAGAGTTTGTTGTGGAGATGAATGTAATCTAGATGATTTCTTTGCACTCACTGACCTGTTGTCATTTCTTTTCCTTACAGATGAGAAACCTTACATTTGCAGCCTTTGTGACTTTGTCACCACAGAGTTGAAGACCTATTCCACTCATGTTCGTGTCCAACACCCGGATGCCCCCAAAGATAGACCCAGTCCCATTCCCAGCCCCAGCTCCAGCTCGGACAGAGGCACCCCATGCAGTGGTTACCCCAAACTGAAGAAAACCCTGCTCCAGGTGTTAAACAACTCTACATCGTCTTCTTACCGTTCAGCTCGACCCACCCCACTCGATCCCAGTATGACCCCTGTGGATCTATGCGTGAGGGCTGAAGGCTGCAGGGGGATAGCCTCACTCAACCTGGACAGAAAGGGCCTCCCAAGCCACAAGTGCTCTTTCTGTTCCCACTCTACTCGCTACCCTGAGGTGCTCTGGATGCACCAGACTATCGCACACCGCATAAACAGCAGTAGCTCCAATCTTGCTCCTAAATGGGCCCTGAAAAATAGCTCCAAGGGCTCCAAGGACAACTTAACATCTTCAGGGAGACGCACTGGTCCTCCACCAGTCCTGGAGGGAAAAGAGTGTCCACCGCTTCCTCCACTGATGCGTGCTCAACGTACCCGGCCTCCAACCTACTCCAGTGAGGTTCTAAAGAAAACCAAGAAAGCCAGTCATGCAGCCAACCCATTGCCATCATCCTCTGCTCCCACCTCCTCCTTCTCGAGAGGCTCTTCCTCCACTTCAGTCACTCAAACGGGGAAACTCCCTGTCCGGCCAAGCAGCAGCACCAGCAGCAGCATCCGACACATGGAGGACCAAAGCCATCAGCCTCGCTTCAGACCCAAAGTGGATATTTACCCTCGGGGAAGCTCATTGTCTTCCTCCGGCTCCTTGGAGAAGAGCACTGGTGCTCTCTTACGTTCCTCAGCCCCAAGCCCCAGCTCTGCTACAGCATCCCGGATTACTGACCGCTACGTGATGCCTCAAGAGGGCCTGGGCTTCATGCTGTCCAGCAAACATGGACTAGCAGAGTACAGCCGAGCTAGGGGTTCCCCTCATCAGCCACTTCACAACTCCCATAGCCAGGGACGGGCTAATGCTACAAGGCCAAGCACCATCACCCATAGCTCCACATTGGGACACAACTATGGAGCCTCCCAGGCACATGGAGGCACTCTGCTGAATTCCTCCATCTCCTCTTCTTCTTTGCCTTCAGAGGCTCGTGGAGATGTGAAGCAGGAGCCAATCGCAGAGACACCAGAGATGCCAAATGATATCCTCGGCTTCCTCAAAAACTACAGCCCCCACGAACTGGCCGCACTCTACCACCGCTGGGGTGCGGCCAATGCACTGCTGGATCCCACTGGTAGGAAATAAATTTTAATCTGTTTTTTGAGTGATTGACAAAACTGTTTGTTAGTTTAACTCTTTGTAATGCCATCATTTGTAAGAGACTCTCTTCTGAAATCCCTCATCAGCTCACGTACAAAATGACCTGAGCACCTTTGCTTAGGGGAAAATGCTAAATGTCAGGAGTTTAATATAAATGTTCTCCAGTAACTGAGTAGAATTGGCTAATGTTGTCAGGCTACAACAAGGACATCTGCAATTACAGAGATGCACACCATCATGTAGTATGAACCACATTCAACGAGGTATTCATATTTTCCCTCTTTAACACACACTAACTCTCTCTAAGACACTAAGTTGCCATCTGGCCGAAAGTGATTGACAGACACATATACTGTACAATGCTGACAAGGCTTTGAATAATTAAGAGGAGATCCGTTAAATGGGCACATGCATGTGTGCTTGCATGTTTGTGAGATATGATAAGAGGCTGTATCTGGGGCAGGGTGTGTGTCTATGTGTCCATATGTGCATGGATTTTTAGATGCAAAACGAGTGTGTGTGTGTGTGTGTAATCTTTTTACCGTGAAAGACGTGAGAGAACCTTTGCTACTCCCAGGTCTGCGAGGCATGCCTAGTCTCCAGCTCCACTCTCCCAGAAAGCTGTCACAAACTGTTTAGGTCACAGCTCTGCCTGACGAGAGCCTTGCACAGATGCGAATGGAGGTAGGCGAAACACAAAGAGAGGGAACATAAGAGGCAAAGAGAGAGATGAGACAGAATAATTACCCCACCAGCTGCTTTGGAAATGGTCATTACCAAACATCCGCATTATTTGCCCATTTTCAGTTGTGTCTCTAAGGTCAAGTGGGGCTGTATGGAGCCAGGGGTCAAAGACAACAGCCCCAAAGCAGACGCATGACATCGCTGTCACCCGTCCAGGCGCATATCGTCACGATGTGCCTTAGCCCTTTGAGTCAGATGCTATAAAGTGACCTTTTTTGAGCAAGTGAATCTTCCTCCCATTTCTCTCTGTAATGTGTGTATGAGTTTGTGTGTCTACTTGTGTTTTCCGTTCAGCTCTGTCTTGTCTTTCATTAGTACATCAGTGAGAAGGGCTGGCAGCACAGAGTCGAAGTACAGTATCCAGAGGCCAGCAGTTGGGCTGCCAGAGACACTCTCTGTCACCTCCTCCACCTCCCTGTCCTCCTTGTCCTGCCATGTCCCTCTGACACCCCCCTTCCCCCATACACACAACTACACAACTACTGGGCACTGGGCAGGTATATACCAACCTCAGTGCTTGATGCTGATGTGTCTACTGGGGGTTTGTGCAGCAAGCATCCCCCTCACCAAAAGTACCCCCAAACCCCGAGGCCTGTTATCTGTCAGCAGGAGAGGTCACAGAACTGTGTGTGTGTGTGTGTGTTTTTGTGTGCTTATATGCGTGTGTGCGTATGTGTGTGTGTACACTTCATTATAGTTTAAGAACTCTCATTAACTAAGGTACAGATTGCCTGGTTTTGCCAGGGTTGGTTTTGTTTTGTTTTCAAATTAGCTTTAAAGTAAAATCCATGTAGCATCAAAAAACTAAAGCTCTATCTATCTATCTATCTATCTATCTATCTATCTATCTATCTATCTATCTATCTATCTATCTATCTATCTATCTATCTATCTATCTATATGTTTATTTATTTATTTTTAAATCTTTTTCTCACACTTTTTCTAAACGAGCTGAAATCTAGTTTGGCAAAAATTTAATTTTGTTCACCTGCAAATAACATAGTTATGCTTTACTAGCATTGCGATAGTAAGTAATCTTATGAGTCATGACTTTTCTGTAAAATTCAACCCATTCTTCTTAGATACTTGAGTGAAGCATTGCCTTAAGACCATACATTAAATTCATTAATTTCTTGTAGTTATATCAGATGTGAACACCGGAGAACAAGCTTTTTGTAAATCCTGACAGGGCTAGAAAGTTATCAACATTGGTTTAAACTTTTCACCACCTGTTCTAATAAAGTCACGAAGAAAAAACATTTCTGATTTTTCTTTCCGTGATGTCATGCGACAAATTTTAAGTTATCAAAATTCAACAAGTTGTTCTTCTTTGGCATTTAAAGCCATTAACAAATTGGCAAAAACTGACTTGTGCATGTAATGAGAGTGTTCTTGTGCCATTGTGTGTGTGTGTGTGTGTGTGTAAATGTAACCAGTGTGCACCACAGCCTTTGCCTCACTTTCCTCCCCTGGACCAAACACACAGAAATACAACTCTTGAAACACATACACATGCAGGCACACACACCTGACATGTGACACACGGGCAGCGGAGCGGGCACATCACAGCCGGGGCGTTTTAATTGCCTGTAATTTATGCGGTGTGTGTGTGTGCCGTGTGTGTCTGGCTGTCAGCCTCTGAGATGATGCTGTGTGACAGCTGCAGTCCAGCCCCTGGAGCTAGCCGCTCATAATGACACATTAGACATACTAATGATGCCTGCACGAGTCCACTACCGACGCTACCTACCTCCACCGCTCCAGCCAGGCTTTGTGCTTATGTGGGAGTACATTCACTCACTTTCTGCCCAATACTGACCTTTACGTCTTCATTCAGTCTCCACAAACGCTCCCACGTGACAATGTCTTCTGCCCTGGAGTAAGCTGATGCTAACATCCACCTTTTCGAAAAAGTCACATGTGAAATCTCATATGGCAAAAGCATATGTGATTATAGTACATACTGGCCTTAGTATGTGGGCATGTAACTAATATTTAAACTGTGAGCTCTGATTTGGTATATGAAGTGCCAAAAGTGCTTATGCTACTGCTGATCAAGACCAAATTGTACAGAACATTGTTCGCTGAGATAAATTTGAATTTAGCAAAAAAATCATACTTTGGAATATGGATCAATTGAAAAAAAAAGCTGCTTCAGCTCACCTGCGATCTAAGAATAAACAGTAAGCACTTTTGTTTTGCAGTAAATCCAGATTTTGACAATTATAAATCATGAAAGTCGCACAGTTCAGAAGGCACACAGCTTTATCTGCTAACAGTATATTCCATAAGGTTTTTATTGTACGCTTGTTCTGACCACTGTAACACCAAGAACCTCAGTTCAATCTGTGATGCTTTGTAGATTTACTCTTTATTACTCTGTTTAATTGTCTATTTTCTCTTTCCCATGTGTGATCAGGGATGCTGAGGTCTCTTATGCGGCAGGGACAGTATTTCTGTCATGAGTGCGGGAAGAGTTTCAGTCAGCCCAGCCACCTGCGCACCCATATGAGATCCCATACAGGTAAATACAGCGATGACACAGTGAACACAAACACAACAAGAAACACACAACACATGTTGCATATGGCTGCGTACTCCCAGTGGCTTGACAAAATGATGGAAACAGTTCATCCTCTTTTTTAAATCATGTAAAACACGCCTAAATTAACTAAACCACAATCATAAACATACATATTATCTGTGTGTCGCCTTTTACCTCCGTGTTTTATTGCCTCTGCTTCTTTAATGTTGGGGTCCCACAGTCTCAAATGCTGATTGCTCAAAAATGATAAAGAAAGTAATTGCATAAATAACCTTTTGTCCTTATATGCTCTTTTCATCTGACCTCAGAAAAGAATATGGAAGAACATGAAAATGCACATGAGCCTTTGGAATTATACCAAATAAGGAAAGGCTTAAATAATATGACCTGTGTGTGACATTACAGATGTTATGTACATTCCTTTTGTTTGTTTATGTGGTTTTCATTTTCTATAGCAGATGTATGAAAATGTTTATGAGCAATTCTCTTAAAGTTAGGTGAAGCCATGATGTTTAAGGGTGATGAAACTACGTGAAGTATGTTTTATGTGCTGTTAGTTAGGGTTACAAGGTCTCCAGAGCAATGAGGTGAAGAAAAAACTGAGTTTTAAAGCCATAAACAGTCATTGCAAGAGGTTCTGGCTCAAACTAATTGGTAATCCAGCTACAAGAGCAACACAAAAACTGTAAATTATTTTAAAGAGAAAAGTATGACAAACATAGACAAACAACATAACGAAGAAACATCTTTGAAAGTTTTTAAACTGAAAGCTTTAACCTGTAGAACAACCTTATTAGCTACTTGTTATTCGTGTCTTACAAGATCCGCCCAGTTTTTTGGCCACTCATTCAGTCTCCACTCAGTCCCATGCCACCATGGGCGAACACACATACACACACACACACACACCATCATCATCATCATCATCACCCTTGCAGCTACTTATTCACCCAGAAACACTCACAGGAGATATAGCGTGCACATGCATAGGGATTCTGATCCTTGACAATATTTTATCGTCTTACTCTCCGTGCCGCCGCTACCTTCCTGCATTCTCCAAAATAAATCAAAGCAGATCTTCTTGTTCGGTTGAGTGTGACAGCCAGTCTACAAGTCCTTCCCCGCCCTGGGCTGGGCAGCTGTCTCTATTTTTTAAACTGAAACATGATTTGCTCTGGATACTGACCTGTGACAAATTGTATACATTATTAATCACATGTCAATTAGAGCGATGGAATTGTGCATTTTAATGAGGCAGATCCGCGTTTGTCCACAGAAACCTTATGAATGCATTTGCATGCGTCCCGATGCCACTCACCAAACAACTTTCCTTTCCTTTCCATTCCTTTCCTTTCCTTTCCTTTCCTTTCCTTTCCTTTCCTTTCCTTTCCTTTCCTGTTATCTTCTTTGCTCTTTCTTTTCCTCTCTTGCTTCTCCTAATCTTATCAGCTCCCTCCTCTTTCTCGTTCCTTTCCTCTCTCATTTCCTCTTACCTTTCCTCCTCTCTATTTCCTTTTAGCTTTCCTCATCGTACACCCCCCCACCTTCTGGTCTCTCCTCCCTTCTCTTCTTTCCTTTTATCTCTTGCTTCATCTTGTCTTGCCTTTTCTCCTGTCCTCTACCTCTTTCCTTTCCCTCTCTAATTTGTCCTCTCTCCTCTCCTGTTTGTCTGCCTGCTGCCCTCTTTGTTTCTCCCTCCCCCCTTCTCCTCTTCTTCTCTCTCCTGTCCTGTCATGTCCATCAACTGGGCCGGCAGTGATCACAGCAGACAGTGAGATAAGTAGCTTCTTTACAGAGAGTGTGAATGATATGTGGCATAGCCAATGATTCTAAGTGACAGAGGCCAAATGGTAAGTGATGCAGTGCTCAATCCCCCCTCCCCCCAAGCCGAATTGTAAACACACACAGACACTGCATTAACACACACACATCCATGCAAAGAGTCTGTAAACACTCGCCGAGGCTGTAATTAATGTTGTCATCGACGGTTGTCTTTAGCATGGACGTGCGCACGCAGAAAAGGCCAGCCACCCCGAGGCCTCTATTAACATGCGTCATATTAAATCACTGACTTGCTTCCACCAGGTTCCATCACCATCATCATCACCATCATCACTATCATCATCACTGCCAGCTCCCCTCTATTAGCAAGGGTGCTGGTGGCAAATGCTGCTGTGTGTGGGTGGTGGTGGGGGGCGGGGAGGGGAGAAGCTTGTGTGGATCTGGTAGAGCTTTTAACCGAATGCCTTCCCCCTCCCCTCCCCCCTCCTCCCCCTTCTCCCCCCGCAGTTGGGTTTGATTTTAACGGACTCCACAGAGGTACTGACGCTCACACCACCGCTTCTGAAGCTCCCAAACAAGTATGTGGCACGATGGCTAACCACCGGGCTCCCTCATTGCTTCTGCATGTTTCTTCTTATTATTGTCTCACCTCCGCATGTGTGTATGTGTGTGTCTGTGTGTGTGTGTGTGTGTGTGTGTGTCTGTGTCAATCTTGCACCCCATCTTTTTGTGTTGTGTTTTTTTATGTGTTAACAGTCACATGTGGCGCCCTCCGCACCTGGCATTAACACCTGGCGTACTCACATGCTGCTGGATAACACCTGACATCAGCATGTGTTTCCTGTACACATATCACTGTTGTCTCACTGAAAAGCTTCAGTGTTGCTTTTAAAGGTTCAATTTGATCACTTAAGTGTTTTAATTACACTTGCAGGGTTAGTGTTTCTTTTATTAATTGAGAAAAAGTAACCTAATGCTTGTAAATTTCCCTCAGCACCTTAATGGAGAAAATCAGAAGCTCATACAGTAGTTTTTGTACTTCTTTAGTTTAATTTTTCACCTAATCCTGTCAATGCTGAAGTCAGAGTTCCCTTTGTCTCTCATTGTTGGGCTCAGGGTGTGTTTGCTTTGTGAAACTGTTGGCTACCTTTTTGTTAAAGAGTCAAATACTTTTTTGTTTAACCAGAAGCACAAACCTCAAATAATTCTTGCGGAAGGTGACTTGTTGTAGTTATCTCCTCATCTAAATTGTTGAAATCACCTAATTAATGTGTCATGACTTTGAAAATAAATTCTTGTTGGCATTTTCTCTGTTAACTCCCCTGGTTAACATTAAAACAAATGTAATAAAAAAGTGTGTTAAATATGTACATGAAAATACAAGAAGTTTAAATACAGGAGAGATCCAACTAGAAGATTTCAAAGTTTATCAGCAAATAATAATTCCTCAGAGGTGCAGTGGGAAACGATCATAGCATTGAGCTCTTAGAATTAAAAAACAGAGAGACTTTATAATAGAAAATATAACTAGATTATTTGTTGGTAAATGCATCAGCTGATTATTATTGGCAACTATTTTGACAATCTATGAATCATTTAGGGAAAAAAAAAAACTTGTTTCAGTTCCTCAAATGTAAGAATTTTCCACTTTTCTATGTTTTGTATGATAGCAAACTGAATATCTTTGGGTTTTAGACTGTTTGTCAGACTAAATGAGACATTTGATAACATCATCTTGAAAACTGACATTTTATATAACTATCAATTCATCAGTTACATGAGAAAATATATGGCAAATGATTGCTAGTTGGCTCCATTAGAAACAAGAAAAAGAATGCTGAGAATTACCCTTGGTGAAAAGTGTCAACGAACATGTAGCGAATGTCAAGAATTAAAAACCCGTTCCCCCTTAGTTTGTTTAATGTGTTTTCAGAGTTTTCAAAGTTAGTCATAGAGACAGGCATCGAGGCAGAGGAAACAGAGGAGTAAATCTGTTCTGCTTTGACATTCGGAGAGAGCTGGCTTCTACGCGCTGTGCCTCCATCTTAATTAATCACACACTCACACACCCACATGGACTCAGATTTACCGCACACTATGAATGATGGGAGCAGGTTCGGCAGAGGGGTCCAATTAGATGTAGTGTTGACGCTGCTTTACGGTGACGATAACCTTTAGTATAATGGAGTGCACCGGTTCCATCAGCGATGTTTCCTCGCAGGACGATGTCGTGGAGGTTCTCACTTTCCTCTCACGTCTCACCCTCACCATCACTCCAGCTGTTTTTTTTTTCTTTTTTTCTCTTTTTTGTGTGATTAATTATACCTTTTCTTGTTTTTATCTCTCTCTTTCTCTTCCCCCCTCCCCTTTTCCTTCTCTCCATTGTATTTCTGATGATGTATGATAACAGCTATATTTCCTTGTTTCTTCTTTAGGGAGAAGGGTGCGGGAGGGGCATGGGGAGTCATTTGTTTTCCTGCTTTGATACTCTTCCATTTATCAAAATGATAATTAGGTGCAATTAAATGGCAATCTCATTTGTTTTGTTCAGGTGTGTGTTGCTTTTTCTTTTATTATTTTTTTTTTATATTTTTGCAGAAGTGTCTCTGCCATTGTAGGTCAGTCTAATTAGAAGAGAAGGTATAGAGTGTGTGCAGAGTGTGTTTCGGAGTGTGTGTGTGTGTGTGTGTGTTTGGGTAAAGGGAGGCCCAGGTGATTGAAGGAAATACATGGAGACAAAAGGCATGCTTGTCCAGATGGCAGGAAAGAGAAAGACATGTTTGTCCATTTGGCTCAAGACGACGAAGCAAAGTTAACTTTCTAAGTGAAATTTGGTGTAAAAAATTAAATGTGAATGCTGCTTTTGACATGCATAATATTTTTGTATTTCTAGATGAAAGCTGTCATGTGTCTTGGCTTACGTTTGTGTGTTTGCTTGCTTCTCCCTCTCTTTTTGCTTCCACTACAGCGAGTCTCGTTCTTGGCTTACATCGTTGTGTCTTGTTAAATCCCTTGCATTTCCAAAGTTCTCTAAAACATCTTGTCTTCTCCAAATCCTATGCATGAAGTCCTTTCTGGCCTCCAGTTGACCTTTCAACTTAATGTGTGTATTGTGTGTGTGTTCCTCAGGGGAGAGGCCATTCTGCTGCCGGCTCTGCCCATACCGAGCCTCTCAGAAAGGGAACCTAAAGACACACGTCCAGAGTGTCCACCATATGCCTTTTGACAACAGCCAGTACCCAGACACAAGGAGTATGTTACTGAGCCGGGAGGAACGAGGAACACTGGCTGCCAAACACCCACCGACGCCACAACAACAACAGTAGACCTGAGAGACCAGGATCTGGACTTGGAACCAGATTAGTCAGGGAATCACACACCCCGAAAAACACCACCACTCGTAAAACCTTTTTGATCCTCTACTCTCCAACCATCATCCTTTAATGATCTTAGAAGAATTTTCTATAATAAAAGGTCTTGTAGTTTTTGGAAGTATTTTTTTTTTCTTTTTTAAATAAGAAGCTAGTTATGGCTGTGGTAGGCCTTTTTAAACTCAAAATGCGGGGGGGCAGCAGCAGAGAAGAGTGTCCGTGGTTAGAAATTCAGGTGTCAGGTGTACACTCCTTGGACATGTTCTCCACGCAGAACAAACAGTGAAATATAACGCGTCTCCTCAGCAGTAAAACTGGACTCACAGATGATCATTCTTTTGCTTCTCTTTATCTCCTTTATGAGGATGTAGTTTACATCACCTTTAAAGGATTTCGGAATATAGAATCCCTCAAAATTCAAAGTGTCACCTCTTTCTGCCATTTTGGAGGTACCAACAAGTGAAGTCAAACTGAACGTGAATGCAACTGCTAACATTTTAATCAAGGTCTGAGGCATTGCATGGCTGCTGTAGTTGCCACCCTCTTTACCTTCTTTTTAATCTTTGTCGTATAAGAGTTTGTGCATTCCTCAGGACACCAATCATCAGAGGTGAGATGAGAAAGAAGATGCTCTGCAGTTCATCAACAGTCAACTGACATGTTGCAAGCTTGTTTCCTCTGGGTACTAGTCGTAAAGATGAAGACTTGCTTTTGCGTGTGTGTGTGTGTGTGTGTGTGTATCTGCATGCACAAGTGAGTTAAACTCACTTCCCTCCACTCCAGAGTGTTATGTTACGCGTACAGTGACCACTCTGAGGCTGTGTAGCTGATGATTAGAAGGAGAGTGAGAGAACGAGCGAGATAGAGAGGGGTAGGATTAAGAAGAGAGAGAGAAAACGCTAATGGGGGTGTCTGCTTTAGTGCTCATTAAAAAGAGTGCACTTTTTTAATAGCCAATATAAACGAGCGTACCATTTTTATGGCCATTCAATTATTGTCCATTTGAGAGGATGAGACTGAGTGGAGGCAGTTTTCCTCCATAACTCCTTCATGTTACTGTGTTTCCGACACATCTGACTTTGAATCAGACTGACTTCGAAACAGCATGAATGACAGGAAGATGCTAGCTTGGCTGTGGACTGCACAAGCGAAACTTGTGTACTTGCAAAAGAGAACATCAGACTGCTAGCTGGTACGGGAACCAAAACCAATCAAGTCTCTTGCATAAAGCCTGCCCGCAGCACAGAATACCCGCCAGAATATCCGCCTCCCAAATAATGTAATCTCAGGGGTCACAGGATACATAAGCAAATCGAAGAGAATTATACTTCTCTGACACATAGTTAGACTTTTCTAACCATTCTCTTTGTGGAAAAATATTTAAAAAGATCAGACATAGGAGAGCTATAGATCTTCTCATCTAGCTCTTGGCAAGAAAGTGAAAAAATTTATTTCCCAAAGTATTTCATATCCACTTCACCTGATTTTGTTACCAAAAACACATTAGCAAGCCAAACTTCCATATAGTCAGTCTAATTTGAATGATGATGTAAAGGTTTTTCATTCTGGGATGAAAGTGTGATGAGGTCAGAGAGAGAGAGAGAGCAGCCAGAGGTCAGGAGGTCAGGCTTCAAGAGAGTTCAGGCCTGAATACACCAGATGGAGATATTCTGAAGCTGACTGTAACTGTAGAGTTGTCACAGCCATAACACAGGTGTGTGTGAGCATGTGCATTTATGCATTTGTATGTGCATTCTTTTGAAACCTCTCCATATTGTATAAGAAGTTGAGTGACTTCTGTGTACTCCAGCCTCCCTCTAGATGCTTTGTATACTAGCCTACCTCCTTTACAGTGAAAGCCTATTTGAAGTTTATTGGCTGATGTGAAGCAGGGACTCTTTCTTTGCTAGATGTTTTCTTTGTGTCCTGGCCTTGGTTTTGTCTCCTCTATGATTGAAAAAGCCACACTGGGGAAAAGAAAAGGAAAAGCAAGCTAGTACAAAGCAGGTTCCACTTGCAAAGCAAGAGTAGAACTGTTGATTCATGGAGACATTTTTGTATGCATAAAATCAAAACTCAAACCAGTTAAAGATTACATACAGAGTACTGTACTTTCCATCTATTTTGAGACCTCAGTCGTTTTTACAAAATGATGTAATGGTTGCTATACCAGCACGTCGATGAGTTATGCATACAACATTGTGTGCTTGAATTTGCCTAAAAATACACAGACGTGTATATTGAAGGTGTGGTTAGTGAAAATACTTGAAACGGATACTCTAGCCTTTGAGGTAGTGTAGTACTAATACCAATGTTGTACAGAATTCCCTTTAAGATTAACTCCTCAGTTATGAATTTGTACTCCGAAGTGTGACTTAGAAAATTTATGAAGCAAGTGAGTGTATGTAATATAGAGTGTATATCTGTAATCCACTCTTACCAAACCCTTATATACAGCAGTAGAAACCAAATGGCATTACTAGTGCACTTAGACTAGGTTACTGCTTTAACCATTCTCATTTTATCCAATTCTAGCTAAGGTTTCTTTGAGAATGTCTTTTTAATGGTGCCAGCTAACACACTTCAGTGTCATTTCTGGTTTAGAGGTTTTTTGTTAGAATAATTCCATAGATTTTAATGACAAATAATTTGGTCTATGGCACAACTTTTTAGCTACATTTCCTTATGGATAATTTGGTGATGCTAGGTGCAGCAGTGCTTATTTTTTCATAAAGATGTAAGAGTGTGTTTTTAGTCTTTCTCTTTGCTAAACTGTAGGATTTGTTCATTAGCTAGTCATGGCTGCTCTCCCAGAGGGGCTGGCAGGTGTCGTTCTTTTCTCTTTGGTTGGGTTTTTATCATGCCTCTTAAGTTGTATTATTTGTGTCCGTATTCCTTTTTTTTTTTTTATTTGTTATGAACTTCGTGATTAATTTACCTTAGAAGACATTATTATTCCAAATGTATTTGGTTGATATCTGTATTTATTATCACTTCAAAAAGGATAAGAGGACAGAGGCAGACAGGAGCGTTTGTTTAATTTGATTTTTCTGGGTTGTTTTTGTTTTTATACTGTGTAGTTTTCATGCCAGCAAGCCGATGTGAAAGCTCTACCTCGTCTGAGCCATTCTCAGTTCTGTTACACTTTTGTACATCATTTCAAAAAGATGTAATGTCATGTCCACAATAAAGACACACAAAATGGCACCTGTTGGCACTGTTTCATCTGGTTTTGCTTGTTTGTTTTAAATTTACCTCAGTGACTGAACACATCCAAGTTTAGATGAAAAAGCTTTGCAGAGTTACAGTTTGCAAATTTTCTTTTTCCCTTTTACTCACACTCTCGGTGTGAATCTCACAAAGAACCATGCAGTGCACTTTCTCTGAATATTGATAAGTTTGAAAATGGAGCATATTTTGGATTCTTTAGTACCTCTTACACAGCTTATTCTCACCAGGGTCACTCAGTGTCACCAGATGTGACTCAGCACCATGCACACACGCCGTACTGATATATCACCCAAATCCACTTTTCTATTAGAGGTTCTTTCTCATTTCTTCACATTAAGTACTCCTAAAGTGACAAAAATAGTCCACAGAGCTCCATTAAAATGTGATAGCAGAGATGATAATGACTAGGGCCAGTCACACATGTCCACATCTTCATCTTGACCACAGCTAACGCATGCAAATGACATTCTGAGAGCAGTGACAGTAAACCAAAACACGCTATCGAACTGAAGTTTGATATGTTGCTTTGTGAGGCCAAGAGACGTTGCAAATTAGGTGTTAATTTTCTACAAGTTCATCACTATGAGTGACCCTTTTCATAATTTTTTAACATTATAATTTGGTGTAATACATCGATTGATCTCTCCACACACCGCCAACCCCACCCCCCACTCCCCGGTCATGTACACATTTGGTGTCCATGCTCTTTCAGACGTATTTGCACCCACCCAACATACTTGCCATCCGCGTAGGAAAGCATTTCTCTTGCTGTTTTACAGCACAAAACGTCAGATCTGCAATTTCAAACAAAACACAATTGAATGTCACTTGTTTACTTAATGTTTCTTACAATCAAATTTACTGCAAATTACCTGCACTTGCTTGATAAAATTCTGCCATACTAACATACCTCTTGAATACATTTGTTTCTAATGGTGTCTATTCCATAAACCCATGTGGCTCTGGTTTGGCTCCACACATGCGGACATGCAGAAGAAAGTGAAAGTGGTCATGATTCATGACGATGAGGTGAAAACAGATCAGACCTAAGCCATACTGCAAGCTGTTCTCTTTCATAGCATGTGACATGTTTGATGGATAGAGACTTTGATGCTCGTCGGCACCCGTTGGCACCTTGATGTCCATGTGTGGCCGTGCGGTTGAAGTTGAGCTGCCAAGCAACGGTGATGAGAAACCGTCACCCTTCAACTACGAGGGACCACCTAGGGATTCGTTGCTACTTTGCCAGTCTCTTTCATGTTCTGGGTCTATGTGCACCATCTGTCTGTCGGTTTGAGCGACGGCTGAATGACAGGTTCCCTCTGAGAACATGGCACATAACGTTAATGCCAGGCAGGCCCGCAGGCTGAGAAAAGACTGCAGCTGCCCGTCACTCTTCCCAACCTCATCAGTCACCGCGAAGGCAGACGTGACGGCCTTGAGCTCCCTGAAAAACCTGTTCGCTGACATCTCTTCTTTCTGTCACACAGCAGAGAGAAGCTGACTGACTGAATGATTGACTGAGGTGGAAAATACACAGAATGTTAGGCTGACTCAGATTTGATGGATAGGTGTAGGGGAGACGACAGTACGGTATGGTTTTTTATTTTACATCTTTATGTTGCAAAAGAAAGCTGTTCTCTTCGGAAGTCTTTGACAAAAGTGTTACCACAGGGGTATCTACAAATGTCTTTTTCCCATTGCATAGAAAATATATAAGGTTGTACCATTTCTAAAGACATGCTTATAGCTTATCTATGTCTGTTTGCAACTTGGGTTCAGCCAAAACCGGTTTACATGACTTTTGGATTGACGCTCATTGTGTTATATCATGTGACCATTTTAATAATTTTGATAAGGTGTTTCACTCAGAATCCTATTCTAAAAGACAAGAAAGCCTAAAATAACATTTAGACTTACACTGAACAATAAAGGCATTGGTATGCTTCAAAAGAAATGCTTCTTGGATTGTTGAACAGCTTTTGACGTTGGAACTGAGGGGGCTCCGTCTGACAATTTTTGTAACTTTATGAAACCAAAACTGACAAGTGAGCTCATTTCATGCAGCACTGAGGTAAAAAGGTAGGCAGCAATTAAACTCTCTAGCTCCCTGCTTTCATACTTTACTTTCATCACTTTTCATGTTATCCAAATGAGTGCAACACGATTATCCCCATTTGAACCATTGTCGTGTATTTTGTGTTGTGCCCATATTTCCATGACAGCTTTTTACACTGCCTTTGAATGTGGCCGTTTGTAACAGTTATAAACAACCTGCATTTAGATGTGGTTGGACAATATTTTGTGTCAACTATTTTAGCTGGAGCATACCCCGCGATGAAAACATTCCACTGTAACGCATGTTCAGTTTTTGTGGGTAGGTGGTTCTGTAAGAACGGGTAAGTCTGAAAGTCCTTTAAGCTAAATGCTAACATCATTTAGCATGTTCATAACGGTACTGTTAACATGCTAGTGTTTAGCGGCATAATGTTTACCATTTTCACCACCTTCGTTATCTTGTTGGCATGCTAATACTTGCATGCTAGACATCAGCAAACACATCTGAGGCTTATGGGAATTTAATTCGTTTTTCAGATATTTAGTCATGAACCACATTTTTATTTGTGGAGGTATATTTAATCTATTGATATTTTATTATTAACTGTATTTTCTATTAACTGCTGTCTGCAAGACAAATTGCCCTTTGGGTACATTAAAGCTTTATTATACTCTACTACTACAGTAGTATGTGAATGTGAATTTGTTTACCAAAGTCCACCAAAGTACCAAAGTTTTATCAAATAGATATTTCAGTCTTGGCCAAAGGGGTGGACTGGCCAATCAAAAGGCTAACATTACCGTTCCCAATGATACAGCTGGCAAGACTGACAATGAGCCTGTAATTAATTTTATTTGCTCAAATTTTTGATCAACAAATTGTTGATAACAACTTGGTAAAACTGGGACTGATATACATTTAAAATATTCATATGTGAGATATGAAAATTTCTTACTTTGGTGCCACCAGGTGGAAGTTTCTAGAATGGCAGTCACCAAAGCTACACTTTTCCAGCCAAGGACAAGAAAGAATAAAGGACTAAGAGACAAAATAACTAAGTAACACAATCAGTTTCTTACATCTATTACAGTACAGCATATAGTCTGGATCACTTTGAGCATATATTGCCTCTGAACCTTGCATTTCATTCATGTTTTTCTGGTATCACTTGTGCTGTTCCTGCATGTAAGAATGAACTGTAGTCATCTCTCTAGAGTATCTTCCTCTGTTCTTCTTTGCATGTAACCCTCCGTAGCCCTGCTGTATAAGCCAGAGGGCATGATCTATAGCTGCCGCCAGGGAGCACTATCCTCTCTAATGGCTGCTAAACAGTCTTCCTCAGGAACACATCACAGACCAAGTGGCACTTGTACATGTGCAGTGGCTGCAGCAGCGTGGGTGGTGGAGGGGGTAAATAAACTTAAAACACACTACGGCGTATATCAGCACGGCAGCCTTGACTACAGTTACCACCAGAGAGTCCAACTCCTCCGCATTTCCCAGGCAAAAGGCCAAACGCATTTACAACACTTCAAGTGTCTGCGACACAAGAACGCCCTCTCCACTGTGAAATATGTAAATATTGCACTAATCAAAGGGTTGTGGAATTGCAAAATGCCACAGAAAGGTTATGACCCGGAGCCTGTGCTAATAGGGGAGTGAGGGAGGGGTGGGGGAGGAGGTGATGGAGGGAGGACTGGGGGTTGAGTTGTGGTGGTGGTCGGGGGGTGGTGGTGGTAGAGGAGTGACAGCTACCACAGGCGTTTCTCCTGCCTGAGGAGGACCTTCACATGCTGACCTCCGCCTCCTGCACTCCAATGTTCTGACAGTAATGAATAGGAAGGGGCTGTTTATGCATATCAAATGTTATTTACTCTCCCACAGTCAACTGTAGCCACAGAGGAAAGAAAGAGAGAGCAGCAAAAAAACAGGATATTCCCAAAGACCGTGGGCTGCCATTAGAACAATGTGGACAAGAATGCAGAGGCCTCTGTGGTGCACTGAGGTTAATCTATCTATCGCAATGAATTACATGACATGGTTTTTGTGGGGCTTTAGCTCAACTTGCTTTTAAAATGCTACATTGTTCAGTGCCTTGATGTTTTTCCAGGATTGGAGCGCTTGACAGATACAGAGTACCTACATGAAAACAAGCCCCAGTAAGTATATAAGTGAACTTGACAATGAACTCCTCTTGATATCTAGCCCACATGATTATTTACTTCAACTATCTCCAGCTCCACCAAACTAAAGTCTATATCCAGAGACAGAATCAGGAGAATGTTAACATACATTCTAGTCATGTAATATATTTTTAAGCAGGATTAATTCTTTTCCACATTGACATGATTGGTCTTAAATAGCGCAAACCTTAAAGCCAGAGGGAGGAAAAGCCTGAGTGGAATTATTCAAGGGAATGACGTTCAACGACAAGCTCAAGAAAATAACCTTGAGCGCGAACAATGAAGAATCAGCCGCCAGAAAAGGTTTGTGTTTTTCCGGAGCCTGCGTGTCATCATCATCGGTTTACGGCTCGGCTTCATTTTCCATCACCCCTTGTGAGAATTAAGTTGGATCTTAAGTATGTAAATGAGAACCTATTCTGTGGCCCCCACCCTCTCTTATATGAATCCCAGGACAGACCATGACATTTAACATCGCCTTCACTAATTTGTGCTTAATAGCCAAAAAGTGATTAGAATTAACATTAATGACATTTCATATGTCTCCCCTTCTACATTCATTACCTCTTCCCTGCTGCTGATACTTAACCAGCTAATGCTGGTGGCTGCTTCTTACAGCTTAAATTTCATGTTACAATTTTGGCAGAAATCTTTCAGTCGCCCTTTTCTATACTTTACTTTTTTCTACTCTTTTGCAAGAAGAAAACAAGGAAGGAGAATTAAGGGAGGGGAGGGGGTGGTATAAAGCCTTTAAGTATGGAATCTGTTGTATCGGTCACACCCTCTTTACCAATTGACATGAGCATTGCAGCAGATTAAGAAAAAAAGGAGGGGGGGTCATCTCTTTTCTGGCTCAGCGCCTCCTCTATCACCCTCAGCCCTTCTTGTTGAAACAAATGCTGTCCGATACCCTTCATCTCCTCTTCTCCTTCAGCGGCTTGAATTTCAGTCCGCTATCCTCCAGCAAAGCCAAATCACAGAGGATAACAAGGCCTCAAGAAATGCTGGCATTTTATTATCATTTCTTTGCTTAGATCTGCACATGGAGGAGATTATTGCATGAAAAATGAGCATTGTGTTTCTATCAAACGACAGTCTCTGCCAGGCCCTCGCCTTCCTAAAGGCCCCCAACCTTGTTCAAGGGCGCTGAGCTGTTCCCATGTGTTTCTATAGGAAGGTCAACAGATCCTGTAGTGAGTATGTGAGAAAAGTGGTTAAAATCAGCCTCTCCGTCTACAAATGTTTATAATATTATGGAACAAATGGTGGAATGTTATAGTTGTAAAACAGTCATGTGAGAGATCACCTTTACATTTATTGACATTACTCTGAATGAGCTTGTAGATTCGCATTAAACACACTGTAAAAATGTAAAAACTTTTTTAAGAGTTGAGGGAACTTAGAAAAAAATTAGAAAAAAATCTGCATATGAACCATATATATATATATATATATATATATATGTATACATAATTTAACTGAGAAGTTCTTGAGAAAACTGGATCAACATGTTAACATAGCATCATTTATTTAACTCTTGAATAAACAAGAGCAACTAAACACTTCCAGACAAGCAGGATGATCAGAACTGTAACATTAGGGACAGCACTATGATGCTCTGAAGTAATTTAAATGTTACATGTAAACCAAAAGAAACAGTGTTAAAAGGTAATGAAACATTTGAAGTTAAAGAAGTATCCTTCAAAGGCAAAAAGCACATTAATTGATGCTTTTCTGCAAGTTTATCTGTTTTTACTAAGTTACCTGTTTTACCTCATTGAGATCATCGACAGGAGGGCAGAGTTTAAACACCTTTTTCTGTTTACCACAACAACATTATTGTAATACAAGGATGGAGGACAGAGGTGGCAGCAAAATGGAAAACAGGGAGGACTGCTGTGGACAAAGGGAGAGGAGAGGGTATTTTAGTGCACGGATGGGGGTTACAATGGGTGAGAAAAGCTGGGGGTTATCATGGGTAATGGCAGAGACCTGTCCGCTGACAGACAGGCCAATCTCCCGCCTGGACAGACTCAAGAGAGATGTGTCAGTCTCCACCGGCACCCCAGGCCAGCAGCACCACCTCACCGCTAAATGTGTATTGGCAAAGTGTCGGTGCCAATGCCATTAGGCAGCATACTTAAATTCCCCTGTAATTTTCTATGGCGCTGCTTGTTATTGGCATCTCTGATGGGCCGAGTATTTGAATCCTGGTTCAGCTTTAATGGATGACTGGTGGTAGTGAGCAGGGGGGCTATTTGTTATCACTCTTTCAAAACACATTCACACACTGGTGTTACTGTCCTTCTAAGGACAACTGACACAATTCATTCCCTACTAGCTCACTCTCAATGCCATATGGTTCACCCCAAATCAACCCTATCCTAAAGCCACAACTGAGATTTCAGTCCTGAATTAAAATAAAATTCTATAATATATATATGTTTAGAATGATGCTAATAACTGTCCTTGCAAGCAAAAAAAAAAAAAAAATATATATATATCAAATTTTCAATTAATGATTGTATGTAGATGGCATTTTAAAATTCTTACAAAAGTGAGCATTAAATTCTCAATCTAAATTAACACAAAGGTAAGTGAAAACCGAAACGATAAAAATCACTCAGCTTTGGAAACACATGGTTTAACATAACCACACTGTTAAATACAAAAGTTGCCATCAGTTCTGAGAAAAGACAAACATCTCAAATAGTTTCATTTAAGTAACTGCTCCAGGCCCAAAGAATTAAAAGTATCCATAATTTGACAGAAAAGGATTACAAGATTGGAATAAAGTCCAAAAATGAATACTAACTTTGTTTGGCAATGTTTTGGTTTTTTCTTCTTTCACACCCATTAATCATCTCATGACCTGTCAGATTTATCTTGTGAGGCTCTGGAGGTGTTCTGACCCACAGTTTGGGAAACATTGGACTTAACTTCTAAACTGCAGATTAAAATGTAAAAAGTAGATCCATCTCCATCAGCCACACCTGGAAAATGATTCTTACACACTGATGTGTTAATTTAATATCACTCGGGGGCATTTTCTGTATAATGACTAGTTTTACTTTTGATACTTTAAGTAAGTGTTGCTGATAATCATTTTTGACTTCTTAATGATGAATCCACTTTGTGAAGTTGTACTTCCGCTCATCGTCATATTTGTACTTCTTCCTTCTTCCTTTTTCCTTCTTCTTCTACTTCTTCCTGAAATTTCACCCAGTATAGTTCTAACAAGTACAGGCAATGAAGTACAGTACAGATGCTTCAGCATCTCTCATTGCACCAAATGAATAGTTTGGAGACACTTTCTGACTTTCAGTGCTGTTCTGAGATCAGGCCTTTGCCAGTCAAACCTCACCCATTAACTTTATTGGGCAATGAGGAAAACTTACATGTAAACTGACTGTGATTAGCATTTAATTAAATTTTTAATTCTTCATCTTAATTCTAACTGGATCATGATACAAAGAGTGCAGAGAAATAAGATATTTTTACTGTCTCTTACCATCTGTGACCCAAAAACACATTAAAACTGCTAGAATTTTCATGAGCAAATGATTGTGAAGTTGTTTTGGACTCTTGTGGGATTTGCAGCTTTGAACGTCTCTTTTGCAATTTCACAAATCTGCTCTCTCCCTTCCAGCGACATTGCCCGTAGTGTATCGAGGGAATACAGCCTTCATCAGACCAAGACAAACACACGCTCAAAAACACACATGAGCCACCACAAAAGTTAAATAACTATATACAGAAGCAATTTAGCTGCGCTGTAATTTGTATATAGTGTTTGACAACCTTGCTGGAGAAGTTTTCACCCCAGAAATGCTAAGTAGTCCCAGCAGGAGTCAGTCAGGAAGAGGAGAGGGGCTCTTTGCTGTTTAATGTATTCTTCAGCAGCCCAGAGGCCTCCAAAACGCTGCATGTCTTTGCCATCCAGTGTATACACACGCACACACACACACACACTCACATATCTGTCGGCAGTCAGGCTCTGAAGGAACACTGCTAATGGGGCTGTTTTTAATGAGCCAGGAATAGGAGAGTGACCCTTCGAAGGTGAATATCTCTATCTCTCTCACTCTGTATTTTGCTGTGTGTATGCCTGTTTGCATGCCATGCACACACACACGTACGCACACATTCACATGTGTACGCACAAAAGTCCTGGTGATTTTGTACGAAGTTGTTATATTTATGTCTAATTGTTTTTAACCGCCATAATTACTTTCAGCTCTCGGCTCATTCATTCATCCAGTCCTCTCATCAGAAGCGAGCTTGTGAGACATCACAAGGCAGAAATGTGTGTTTTTACGGCTAGAGAGCCTGCATAAATTGTAAGGGTTTGAAAAAAAGCCCTGCAGCAATAGTACTCCGCAAAGCTGCAGGAGATCCGTCGATTTCCTCAAGTTCCACTTCACGTTGCAAGGGACATATCCATCCCCAGACAACCATTTCACTTTATTTCACTGATTTTATGATCTTTTTTCCTGCAAAGAAAAAAGGAAAAGAGAAAAGGCCCAGGATCAGTTCCACGAGTGGCCAAAAGATGGCACACTATGTATGGCTGGAAGAAGGTGGTGATGAGCGTTGTGGTGGCTGTGGTGTCTGTATTTAACCTAGAACCTGAAGAGCGTCTGTGTTTCCTCTGTTGGGAATCTTCCGCTTCCAGGATTCATATAGGAGGAGGAGGAAGAAAAAGAAGAAGGAGCTAGGTAGGTGAATGGATGTCATGCTTCTGCTCATGTTCCTCAACAAGCCCTTCTGTGGCTGCTTTTTACACTAAAATGAGCCTGAGGATATATAGCTGTGACATTTCATCAGAGAGCCCCCGGTTCATTTTGTCTGCAGAACAATGTGGACTTCTAGAGAATATGGCTAAAAGTAATGGTTATTCTGATGATTTGTGTTTTTTAAACGTCTCATGCAGAAAATAAATGTACTATCTAACCAGGTAGGACGTATTGTGCAGGTTAATATTTTTGGTTCCTAAAACAAATGAGAGGGGAATGAAAAAGATCCGTTCATGCATCATTTTTTAAACAAATTTGTCACGAAGCATGCTCATTAATCCCACCAGAATTGTCTTTTCATGGGTGTTGCTGATTTCTTTTAATCATTCTTTCCTCATGACAGTCCTTGCAGAGGTAGAGAGAGAATTTTAAATCTGTACTAAACAATTTCTTTTTGCCAGACATGAATGATTGGAATGTCCCTTTTTTCTGTTGGTTTATTGGGATTCATTACATTGTCATTATCACAAAAATGCAACACGTAGAAAAGCAATTTACGCTGTCAAAATTATCATTACGATTCTAGAACTGCCTGCATTACAGGTTATACGCACACGTTACAAGCACAAGCTGATAAGGATTATTCAAATATCAGATACATTAGTTTATTTATTCCTGTTATGTATTAATGTTTATTTTTTTTTTTACTTCTACATGCACTTGGGTATTAACACTGTAAGTGTGGTGTTTCTACAGTGTGATTACATCTGCTCTGTTACCACACAAGCATTTAACATCCCCGCTTTGAACATGGACATGCTTGTGTGTATACGCACACACACACACACACACACACACACACCACGCTACAAGACCACTGAAAATCAATGTGACAGGTTTCAGTCGTCCCTTAGTGTACACATCCCCTCTCAGACTCTCTCCTGACATCTGCTCGATTACCTCCTGCAGCCACACACACACACACACACACACACACACACACACACAAACAGTGAGAGAGAGAGAGAGAGAGAGAGAGAGAGAGACACCCTCCCCATGGCCGCTCTAAGCCCCTCTGAGCCATATGAAATGTAGTCGGTGCAGGAGAAACCAGATACTGCTGGCTGTGTCACATTGCGTTTGCCGCCACCCGTCAGGATCGGGTCTGTTTGACTGCCAGACGTTATGACAGCGTCAGTCATCCTCCAGCCCAGCAGCAGGCTGTGGGACAGAGAGAGAGGAGGAGGAGGTGGAAGAGGAGGAGGGGGAGGGAGCAAGACCTCCACCACAGGCTGACTAGGATGTAGTGAGGAAAGGAGTTGAGTAAAATGAAACACATCATGAGTCCTGCATTTGATTTTGTAACATTTTCATACAGAAGAAGGTGACAGTGCTGTGTTTTCTTCTCGGCAGCACCATGCTTCACATTCACACCATCACACTTGCCAAGAAAGGAGGGTGATACCTTTTTTTCAGCTGGTACAAAGACCCTCTAGTGGCTCTCTAACCTCTTGCATTATGCTTGTGTGTGTGTGTGTGAATGTGTGTTTGTGTCTGGCTTGGGAATATGACAGCTGGCAAGTTGATGATTGAGCTGCTTATCCTGTCAGACCTGACAACTAGACTTGCATTTTCCTTTCACTTTATGCTGCTTTATATATTTTTTAGGCTAAGCTGTGGAAGGGTGCAATATGTCACCCCAGAAAGAGTGCACATAACAGCCCACTACAAACACTCATGACAGTCAAGGACACACAAACACAGGTGTACACTCAAATAAACCTGCACTTCATACTTCCATATACACACAGAAGATGTGACGGCAGCCCGCTTTGTCAGGTCATCCGACAGCGCAGACAGCGCCGTGGGCTCCCATGTGGCCTGGAGAGTTTGTAGACAGCAGGACAGGAGGCCCGGACAGCAGCACCTCATGCCCTCGCCTCGTCTCGTCTCACTCAACCCTCCCCACCCCCCGTTCCCCAGCCTCACCTCTAGCCTCACCCACTGCCTCTCACTGTGCAGGACAGTAACCCTCAGAAGAGCCCGGCAGGATGAGAGGTGATGGACAGGCCGTCTCTGGTGTGAACTCTCGCCCTCTCTGGCTAACGTCATGGACAGACAGCTCTCTGTGACATAAAGCAAAAGAAAAGGAAACGGAGTTTAAGTGGTAATGCTAAAAGTGCTTGTGTTTTTATGGAGTTTTGTCTCTGTGAATTGCTGGGATCTCTTTGCTTTGTGGTTTAATGTGTCAATCATATGTGCCCGTAGAGTTTCTATAGGTGGTTCTCTTCTCTCTTTGTCTGCTTAGCCACAGTTGTTATCAGTGCTCACACTTTTTCTTCTAGTTATTTAATCTGAAATGTCAAATGAATCACCGGTGTGCCCCATGCTTGGTTTTCAGAGCCGAAAATGTCAAAGCCCTCATAATGCCTCAAATTTGATTCACTAATGTGTCATATTAGCTATTTAAAGTTGTAAAATGCACATACGTGCAGTGGTGGGAAAAGCACTTACATCGTTTACTTCAGTAACAGCACCAATGCTACAATGTAAAAGTACTCCATTAGAAGAAGAAGTCCTGTATTCAACATTCAAATTCAATAAAAATATTGTCTATAGAATATACTTTAAATGAAGAAGTGAAGGTATGAGTGAGTGAGTGAAGCACAGCATTATTAGACTGGGACTGCATTGGTACTCATTTAGTACTTCAGTGGGTTGTGTTGCATGGATAAGCTTATTTCACTGGTTCCAGTCACAGAGGTTGGGTCTCCTTCAGAGGGAGGCAACACAAATCTGAGGGGTCATGAGGTAATCAGTGGGGTTGTAAATATGAAATAAATAATAAAAAAAAGTTATGCTACAGGAAGCACAGCAGTGCAGTGGTCGCCTCACAGCAAGAGGGTTCCAGCTTTGAATCTCGGTCTGGGCCCTTCTATGTAGAGTTTGCATGTTCTCCCTGTGCCTGCGTGGGTTTTCTCCGGGTACTCCGGCTTCCTCCAACAATACCAAAAACATGCATATTGGGTTAATTGGCTACTCTACGTTGCTTCTAGGTGTGTGTGTGTGTGTGTGTGTGTGTGTGGTTGTCCTGTCTTTGTGTGTCTGCCCTGCGATTGACCAGTCCAGGGTGTACCCCGCCTCTCTCCTGTAGTCTGCTGGGAAAGGCTCCAGTCCCCCCACAACCCCGACAGATAAGTGATATCAATGATGGATGGAAGGGAGTTATGCTACACAAATCTTTATTTATTTTTTGAGGCATTTCTCTAATATTTTTTTTTTCATTTGTTATTTCATTTCAAAAAAGAAATAAGGGCCCCCATTTATGCACTTGTTTGTAAGAGGTCAAAAGCCAGAGACAATGGCAACAGATGGTTCAATTTATAATGTTACATTGTATGTTATAAACTTATTGTGTGTTTTTAATGCAAAATCTTAATCTGAAAAGTAACGGCTCTCGGTGACAAATAAATGCAGTGTAGGAAAAAATACCATATTTTACTCTGGAATGTAGTGAAGCAGCACGCAAGTAGATGTGCTTAGTTACTTTCCATCACATCACGTGATGGCATGAAACTGCTGAACCCCTCAAATGCAAACAGTGTGTGATAGCAGACAAACACTTGCATTCTGCATGGACCTTACTCAGTGCTGCTGTCAGTCTCCTTCAGAGCCATTCTATGTATCACTACCTCACAAATGAAGGCCCTCTCCGATGAATGATTAATAAACAAACCCATTAACAATGCAGCAGACATTTCACAAAAGGTTCATTTTCGGAAATACAATCTCCCTTTTGTTAATAATGTCCATTAATCATGTGAGGATGTCGCTTAACGCAAGGTTAATGAAACACTGCTAATGCCTGGCTAATCTATTCGCAGTCAGAAAGCTGCTGTAACTGTAATTTCTAAACCCTCTAAACTATTTTTCCGGGGATTCTCACCGTGTGATTGATGGATGCGGGACAAGGGATGTCCATTATTTTTAAGTGGAACACAGAGGCAGGATGTGGGGTCAGCAGTGGGCCGAACTCAGAAAGCTTTACCTGTCCAAATGGCTAATGAACCAATGACAAGATATATGGGGAACACTTTGGGGGAGAATTTAAGTATGACATAACAACTTGATAATGGATTTACTGTGGTGCTCTGAACCATTCATTCACAATCAAACACAACGTTCATGGCCTTCTTCCTCCATAATCCCCTGGCAAAGTATTGATGGTGAGAACGACTTCAACTGATCTTTGCATGTGTGTGTGTGTTGTTTTCTGCATGGCTTGTTCTGACTTTCATTTTCCAGCTGTCAGGCCGACCTATTAAGCAGAGTATTTTTTTTTTTTTTCATGTCTGTGTGCATTGTGTCTGTGTAAGCATGGCGTGGTGTAAGCACAACATTAGGAGAGAATGTTTATTGTAATGTGAGTGTCTGGTGCCAGCTGAGCTGAGCTGCAAGCTGTTTGGAGAAGCGGATGACTGTTTGATTGTGTGATGACAATGTGAGCCTTGCATCTCTCTTCCTTTCGTCTGTGTCTCTGAAGAATGCTGACATTAAATGTTTGATGTTGGCACGCACAACTGATGTACAAATAAAAACCTCACCGGTGAGACATGTTTTTTTTTTCTCTTCTTGCATTTTGACAATACATTTGTTGTTTCTGTTGTTTCCAGATTTGATTCAAGTTTACCTTTTCCCCCTTTTTAAAAGTTTGGACTGTTTTATCTCCTTTTTTTCCCTCTTGAAAAAGAAAGTTGCCAGAATTGAGGAGCAAAAACAGAAAATTCACTCAGTTTTCCAGTCGAACACCTCTTGGTTTATAATAAGGGGTGTATACAGCATGACGCTGTGAGGGCGGAGGTGGTGCTGGTAGAGAAGAGAGGCAGGTCAATATGGGTCCTAATAAAGCGTGAGTTCATTTCCCCGCTGCGCTCCCCCCGGCCACCGACTGCTCCATATACAAGTCAAATCGGCTTTTTGCCTCCCAAAGCCCTGTGATTTATGACCCAGCTCCATTGACCAGACCAGCTAGTTTTCATTTTTGTTAAATCACGCGGCCTCTTAAATGAAACTATTGATTTAAAGTCAACTTACTGAGGATTTAATTTGTATTTGGAAAATTAAAGCAGGTAACGCTTTATAATTTCACACTACAGTGGAGTGGAACCGGTTATCCCCTATCCCAGGACCCACTGCGTTCCCCACCCACCCAACGCCATCTATTCCCCTCTCATTTCTCCCTCCATCTGGTTTCACTGGCCACTTTGTGTGGCCATTAATGAATTTTGGACAGAGAGAGGAGGGATTTATAGCCCTGGGACTCCAGCCTGGACCGTCCCGTACTTAGTGCCCCAGCTCAGGGCTGCTGCCACAGCACATCAGCACTTAACTGCTGTCTTTCCCCTGATTTCCTGTGACCTTGACTTGTACCAGTGTTGTTTCAACTTGCTGGTCAACACCTCTCCTGCAGCTGTCAGAAAGCTGCTGCTGCTGCTGTCATTTCATTATGGAGAGACTCGGAAATCAGGTTAACTCGTTCTTTTATCCACCTATCAAAGGGAGGCTTTGTGTCAGTTTATTTGTTTGTTCACAGGTTTGTCACCATTGTTCCACTTTCCATGGAACTTGGGGAAATGATAAATCACAGACAAGAGAGCGGTGAAAACACCATCCCACATCAACTACATATGGCATTTTCAAAATGGCACGGCAGGCGAAGCTACTCTGTTACTCTCTCCATCACGTGTGATTTCGCAGACACTTCTGCGTCCCATTTTGACAAAACCTGGAGAAATGATGGGTCTCACCTTTTCAAAATAAATAAATAAATAAACCAAACAAACAAACAAAACTAAACAAAACAAAAAACTGCACTCTCTGACCAGAAGAGGAAGGTACAATTACATCTCGAAAAACAGTGACATGATTGTCCCTCATTTGTTGAGGAGAAGACATGCTCGCTGGTGCCTTGCCTCAGCTTTGTCTCCAGGTCTGCTTCCGCCGTCTCCTCTGCTGACACCATGGCAGCCAGGCATCCCTCCTCGCTACCCCTCTCTCCTCTCCCCACTCCCTCACCCTGCCATAAGCTCCTTCACCAAGCCCCTCATTAACCCCTCCCTTTTCCCCTGGCATTGAAAAGGCGCTGTCTTTAAACCTGTCCCTGCATCTTCAGCGGAGTTTTCAATAGTGAACATGTGGGCGGATGGGTGGATCCCTTTCCCCGTGCCCCCGCACTGACTGTTTTATATTATATTTAGTAATAATAATCACAGTTATCGCGCCTCCTCCTCCTCCTTCCTTTTTGTTAGAGACTCCCGCTAGCAGGGCGGTGGGACGGCATGGCTGTCTCCCTGGCCTCCTCACCTCCGAGAGGGCTGTGTGTGTCGTTCACCCTCCATAAAGGAGAGGGAGGAGCGGCGGGTGGGGGTGGGAAGCTCTAGGGTGTCATTAACTCCTTTCTTCTCCCTAGGAGGAAACAGCAGTTTGACTACCATGATCCTGACCCCCCACCCTATCCAGTGCATCCCCTCGTCTTGCCCTCCCCATCCCCTTCACCCTTCTTGCTTCCTTCCATCCTCACGAACCCCAAGCACCCCCACGCCCAGGGCTCTACATAACTGTTTATTAACACGTCTTTGACTTCACTAGACTCTTTAAACTGAGCTCACCCCTCCACCCACCACCTTCACTCAGACGCCACTTGAAGCCTGTGCTTTCCCTTTCATTATCAGGGACCTGTTAGAGCTCGGGATTCTTAACCTTTTAGCTCAATTCATGTAGGGGAATTTCCTTTCATTTGATTTTGTTGTCCTTGTCCCTGACTGTACTTCCTGTGGAGACAGCCATATTCACTTTATTAAATAAAGAAAAAACAGCAGAGCTAGACCTTTTTTCTCTCACTGTAAGCATCAAATTGTATATGATTAACAAAACCATCATCACCCTAAATACTCTTAGCATATTATGTTTCTTATGTTTGTATTTTCAAATTATTCTTAGGTAGTTAAGGGTTCAGGTTGGCCTACCTTTTTGAGGACTGGGGCCTTCTGATAATATATCAATCAAAAATGAACAAGTACTCATTTGGCTTCATGCAGGGCAACAGTGCACCATTACGTAAAATGCACATATTCTTTTTCAGCAAGTTATCATCCAACAAGTTAACTAGTCAAATTTATGGTATGTGTTTCTGTGTCACATGAATCTGTGTGAGGTTGTTCCCATCCCACAATGCAACATTTTGTTTCTGATGAACCAAATGAATCAGTCATTTAATTCAACAAACACGTCATCAAAATTATTATTATAACATCTAAAAATGAAATATTTACAAATGGGAGGTCTTCTGACCGTCTTCTGTTGCTTCAGGGCTATGACTGTGTGGACTGAAGTGTGTAAAGAGTTTTCAGAATACAGTACATACAGTATCACTGTTTCTGTCCTTAAATGATAACATTATTCTCATTTAAAAAACATAAAAACTACTTCGCACACTGTCTAAATCACACCAGTAAGATTTCCTTGATTTTACAAAAAAATAATCATCATTTGGTAAAAAAGAAAAAAAGAGTTACAACAGATAGTATGTGCGTGGGATTGTCTTGAACACTTCTCATAAACGGGATCAATTAGATATTGAGTACAGCTGTCGGTCAGGTCTGGTTTTGATTGTTTCAGTCTCTGGAGGAGGAAGTTTGACTGTGTTTGGGATGATCCAGGACAGTAGTAACTGACTGACTGTATGAGTGTCCCAGAGGGAGATTGCACAAGGGTCTTTGGGCTGGGCTGCCAAGCTCATATCTCTCTTCTCCCATAAACATCACAGAGCACTGATGTCTTTAAAAGGCCCTGAATGACATCTGGGAGTGGAGGGACACTGTGATTAATTGCCTCGTTGATTCTCATGGAAATCACCCTGGGTCGACGCAGAAAGAGAGGAGGAGGAGCTGAAAACCGTGTGAAACCGACTCTGGCCAAACACACAAAGATGATTGCTCACAAGGGGATTTTTATGTTATCAAAAAGAAGATTGTGCTTAGTACAATGGCCTTCCTCTTGTGCCAATGTGTTAGTCCATATTTCTAATCTATAGCTTGCAAACCGGCACTTGAAATCGTTTAGAATGGGAATGTCTTGAATGCAGCATGATGAAAAGACATTTAAATCATTTCCTAATCATATGCCAGTCACAGAATCAATCTACAGAATACCAAAGAGGAGTGACCAAAGCTGAAGTCACCTAAAATGTCACCTGTATGAATCAGTTCTTGCCAAAATAAATAATAAAAAAAAACAAACATAAAAAACACAATGTGTGCAATGTGATTGAGTGGGCAACATGGATTGATGACACAAGTGTTGTACTTGTGGATAAGTGTTAGGTGGTAAACGTAGGATTATACTTGATTTAATGGTGATGTTGGGTAGTGAGTCGGTGACTCTGATTTCCCACAGGAAAAAACCTCCATCTCTTGTAAATGCTGTGCATGTACCAGCTTAGGTAATTCATCCAGGAGGTCATTCAAATAAACTGATCTCAATGATAAATGCAGGCTTTGGAAAGACATAGACAGATGTGAGTTTTTCAAAAAAAAAGGTGAGCCGCATTTGAGGAACCGTGGAATTCACAGCACTACTTCTTTATAACAAAGCCTTGGAAAGTTGAGGCTGACACCACCAAAAATGAATGAAAGTTCAATGGCATTTTGAATGTTTGTCAGGAGCTGTAGTTTATACTGTTTGGCATAACTGCCTTCCTTGTGCCATAAGTCTATGCCAGCATTAAAAACAAATAGCTGGGCTGAAAAAAGCAGGGAAGGAGGAAATTTGCCCGAGTGAGGAATTGATTTTGTCTGGCCCAAGAGAGTACTTCATTCTTGGTCACGGCAGCAGGAGGGCTTGGAGACGTGTTTTACTAACAGGAGAGCAAAGGCACCCATGCAAAACTATTTTTTAACAGCGCCTGGAAAAATCACCCACTCCTCTGCACCATTTTTTTCTTCTTTACAGATGACACAATACTTTCCAGTCACTCATCAGCAGGAGCACCTCACGGCTACTTTTCAGATTTAAAGCTGCAGTGGTGCAACATGCAACCTTTTGCTATGCGAGCAGGTGGAAACATATACTTGGTATGTTTGATTGAAAAGGGAGCACAGGACTCTCATGGAAACAGAAGGGACTTCCCACTGGAGGCATATATGTCAAACTTATCACTCATCCCACTAACACTTCCTGAACTGTGCTACACATGTCTGCATTTATGGTTAATCCCTATATTTTGTTGTTAGATATTATTTGCAACAGGCTCTTTTTGAATCCGAACTATTATGGCCATAGGTAATACAATTCTCACCATTTAATTGAATATCTCTTTTCCCACTCTATCAAAACACAGGATACAGATAGAGTGTACGCTACGGCTGTCACTGTTTCTGTCCACCTCAGCAGAAGCGCCTGGTTTTATAGGGCTGGTAAGGAGCGGAAAATGTGAATAAGCGAATTTGGAAAGCCTGACTCTCCTCTGCAGTGCTATGCAATTTGCAATTTAGTGTGAGAGCTAAGTGGCTCATTTTTATGTGAACACCATTGTGTTCCTAACTGTGCAGCAAACAATTGCTGTTCCAAGGCAAAGAATGACACAATGTGAACAATGGAACAATGAGGGCTTTTTTTCTCTCTGTTGCTGCCTGGAGGGGAAAAAAAAGATCCTTACAAAACAAAAAAACTGGGCTGGTATAATTGTTTTCTAAGGCTGTGATTCGGAGATGTTAAGTATTTTTTTTTTTTTTTTCAGGGAAGAGACAAGATGATGCTATGCACAAAAGAACGCGAAGAGCACGCTGTTACACGCACTCGCACGGGCACGCAACCATGCAGGGGTCGTGTACACATGAAAACACACACTCAGGTGCACATATACACGGCGCGTATGAGCCGGCGCCGCCTGATGTCATGTGCGTTAGTGTGTATGTTGACAGGGATCAGCGATGGGTGTTAAAACATTTCAGGCCCCTGCTCTCCCCACAGCCATAGCATTGACAGTGTGAGACCTGCCACTGAGCAGCCTAACCTGACACTATCTATCACTGGGAGCATGCAGGAGTCAATGCTACACTGCACACACCGACACACAATCTCCCTCACTGTCTACTGCACTCTGTCTCTCTTCCTTCCTTGCTTGGCTATTTCATTCCCTCTCTCTGTATTTATGTATGTCTCTTTGTCCCTGTGCTTCTGCTGCTCTCAAAGACACTAAAATACACAGAAACACGTACACACACACAACCCTGTGTACACGCAGTCTCAGGGATTCCTGGAAGTCTTACTTGCATGTCATAAATCAAAATGATCATATCAGTCTTGCCCACAAAGCTGTATTTATTGCAAGGAATGATGATACAATAGATTTCGTCCTCCCTCGTGCTCTGTGTGGTAACACATTATCAGTTGGTGTATCAAACTTTTTTATGTGTGTCTAGCTCTCAGTCCCACCCACCAAACACTTGACTCTTTCCAAAAACCACCCCCGGGCGGCTTGTAGGCCTACATCTGTTTGTGATATACAATGTAATACAACACCTCACCCACACACGACAGTGTCACAGATTCACAGTCGACAAGGAATTGACACAGTGTACTTTCCCAGAAGGTCTTGCTCTTAACGGCTGCAACCACCCCCCCCTACCAACCCAACCAGCAACCGCCCCCCTCTTTCAAATTCTCACCCCGGTAACATGGACAGCCCATAATAGCAGACATGAATCTGTGTCTCTCCTTGCTCCAAACAGATGCTGGCTGTCCATAAATCACATGCCTCCATTTTGTTGAGGAGAACAAAAAGCGTTGTTTCCGTGGGCCTGGTAATAATCCCTGTGCCCCATGTTGTGTTTTGTCTCTGGGCCGGCTCTCGTCTCCCCTCTCCTCTGTCACGCTCTGGCTTCTCCACATGCATTACAATAGGGGCAGCCAGGTGATGAATATTTGTGTCTGGCCTGCCGTTAAGATTTCATTAATCACCCCAAGACTTGAGAGCAAAGCAGCGTACCTGGCCGGCCAGCAGGCAGCAGGCCTCCGTATACAACCTCCTGGGGATGACGCACAGCCATGTTGCGTTATGTTATGGCAATGCTTATTTGTTCTATTTGTCATTCTTTTCTCTTTCCATCCAAGTTACACAGTTTCTCTAAAAAGAATGAATTCGCTGAAAGGAGCAAAAAGAAAAGTTTTACTGTCCAATAGCACAAAATAACCATGATATGTCAGCAGGGGCTTGTTACGGCTGTTGATCAATATAAACTGAGTCAACAATTATTTATCCAGGTGCTGAGATTTCTGGCTTTCAAAACTTTAACTATATTTACCACCATGCATTTATTGAAGACAGCACTACAAGTAGCTGACTGGAGCTGCAGCACATTTTAGGTAAAAAAATTCTACTAAACTTCATTCTGCTGAAAATGACATGGCAGTAATATTACTTTAAGATTTAGGATAGTAGCTCAAATTTCACTTGGTGTTCAGTTAGACCTGTCATCTTAGTCCCCTGTATTAGCTATTGATCGAACAGGAGATGTTTTACCCTCTCAGCAGCGAGACCTAAGAGCAGTAATCAAAGGTTGAAAGGTTAACTTGACTAAAACTTTTGCCAACACATGACTGCAGACACATACTGCACTCACTGTCTTTCTTTCTCTTTTTTCTTATATCTAGCCCTCTCTTTTTTCACTGCACTGGTGAGAGAGTAACAGATGGAGAGACAGAGTGCAGGGATGATGAGGACGTAAAATGTGCAACGTTTACTCATTTGCTTCTTTATTGTCTTTCGCTGCAGGAGCAGAGTGAGGGAGTGAGCGGAAAACAAACCGGTGGGTACAAGGACACAGGCCTCCCGAGCCTCATTCACCAACCAATCGGCCTTGATAGGATGCACCCGCTGCCAAGGATACGCAGACTCCCTCTCTCTCCCTTCCCTCTCACCTTACCTCTCTCTATCCACTCTTGCCTCCCCACCTGTTCTCTCACCATGAGTCAATTTTTACTCTCCTTTTGCTGTCTATTTGCCCCCCTCCCCTTCACTGCCCAACCCCTTACTCTTCTCTCTTTCTGTCTGTAATGCGGAGCGGTGATGGATAGACATGTGCCGACGTACAGAGGAACCTATTTGGACTGGTGTGTCAGCCCATCTTTATCAAATGTTGCAGAGGTATATTCTCTTGCTATGCTTCATTACTCTGGAATGGCGGGCCCTGAAATGTTTGACTGCTCTGTCTTCTCTCCTCAGACCCCCTCCACCTCAGCCCACTTCCCTGCTCTTTCCCCCTCTCTCCCACTCATTTAGCGGCTGTGAGCTGTAGTACTGGAGCTGTGGAGTGAGTGTGAGCATTGCTGTCTTCCCCTCTCTGCCGGCTGGCCAAGGGAACACAGTGATGCCTCGGGGGGTAGATA
Organism: Scatophagus argus; assembly: GCF_020382885.2. Lineage (NCBI taxonomy): Eukaryota > Metazoa > Chordata > Actinopteri > Scatophagidae > Scatophagus > Scatophagus argus. The sequence goes on from NC_058501.1 coordinate 7,509,350, forward strand.
TTGATTCCATTGCATGGCTGAGGCGCTAACGAAGCCCCTCCCCTGCCTGCCCATTCTCATGACAACCAGCTGCCACACAGGGCCGCCATTGGCTGAGCCTCAACAGTGCCTCTGCCTATCAAAACGCCACTGACAGCCCCTGTGTCTGAGCGTGACCTCAGGATGACATCACTGGAAAGACATTAAAGTAATAAAGAGCTTGGTAGTACACTACTGTAAAGGGCAGTACCACACGAAGACTCATCGATCAGCGCATACAGAATCTAAATTGAGGTGTTTCACTCTTAGTTGAATGAGGGGTCAGCTTTAACTGAGAAGCCTCCCAGGGAAAAACTTTTCTCTCACAGTCTATCTGTTCAGTCATAATATTCTCTGTATATCTGTGCTGCACACCTTGTCGGTAAGCTTGAGACTAAATGTGAGTGTGGACAGAGGTATATCACCCTGCAGGAAGTGGGGATCAATAGTAAATCCTCTGGAGCTGGGTGTATTTCTCTAGAGAGGTGGGGACTCTAAGCCAAAGGAGCACAGACGGCATCTTGGACTTGATGGAAGTTTGGAGAGATGGGAATCAGGCCAGGGATGAATTACAGCAACTATCACAATAGACAGGACATAACACTTGTGCGAAGCCAAAACCGAGCTCCAACTTGAGAGCTGCAAAGCAGAAATGTCTCCTCATAGGTCGTCATCATTAGATCCATTGCGACTAGTTCATTGTGTTATTTTTAGCATTATTTCAAAGAATGACACTTGGTATCAACCCGATTGGAGCCAAACTGGAAGACAGCCGGTTCAACTGTTAGATTTGTTGCAGTCATAACGAAGTTTTCCCCGAGGCCAGTGGAGTCTGTGTTCCTCCACCAGCCCCATTTGGACCAGACTGTCCTTTCCCCAAATAGCCAGTTTGGCCCTATAATCCGTGACAGGAGAAGGGGGCACTATGGGATCAAAGGGAAAGCGTGGAACCCTAAAGAAGCAATAACTCTGGGGTTTAATTGTGTTTCGAGTAAATGTCAGAGCACCCCAGACGTCTGGGAATCATCTGCCTCCCTTTAATACCAGTTATTGTCATTCTATCAAACAAAATCACATTTGGACCAAAATATTTGGAGAAGTAGCATGTGGGAGATTCACTGCATGCAGAGCAGTAAATTAGGGAACAAATGTAAACGGGGAGCTGTTTTATGACACGCACAGTAAACATGCTGTAAATTGGATTGTCATTGGTTCATTTCTTTAAAAAGCTGCAGAGAAATGTGTGCTGGATGTTAAAGGGAGTAGTTGTGTTGATCATCTGCTGTAAGACTGCTTCATAACTAGAGTGAAACAGAGTGGCTCATGTGTCTGTGATAATTAGGACTATATTCTGTTTTGCATAATCACCCAGAAAGATAAAAAAGTTGAGATGAAGCATTATCAAAACAACGATAACTGCACTAGGGGACGTTATCAATATATCTGTTTCACATCCTGAATTCTCTCTCATATTTTGACAACCTATATAGCTCATTTAACCTTCGGTGTCTGTTTCTCAAAATGAAATTGCACTGTGGAAAAAAATAGAAAAGAAAGACTCATATTACCGTGAAAAAAGATGGCTTTTCTCTGGAACAATAAGCAGTCCTTGAACTCCACGTCATTAAAGTGAATGCCATCATTTCCTTTCATTAAGATGACTGTGTGCAGACACATATTGCAGTTGGAAGGCGAAGCTGCGGCAGGAGACTCATTTAAAAACCGCCCTAATCTGGAAAATGATTCTAATGTTTCTCAAATGTTATATCCTCCCAACCTAGCATGCGAAATACTTAAGAGAGATGTAACATTTTGAGGCATTTAAACGAGTCTCTTTCTAAAAAATGCACCCTGAGAGCTGCTTTCCCTGCTTTCACATATATTGCCAATATTTTTGACAATAAATATTGAAAAACTGAATAAAATCCATAGCTCTTCCCCTTGGTAGATTAGGGTTATCACACGCAAAAAGGCCTCTCATAAATCGGGAATCACTATTGCTGCTTTTTTTTTTTTTTGGTGGTGCCAAAGAGTAGAAATTGTCGTGCCCTCTCCTGTTTTCCCTCATTTGACTCAGCGGGTGTGAAACATTCCCTCATATCCTTGTCTTGTCTATAAGAGATGAAATGACTGTAAGACTGTACGGTGTTGCCACAGGCAGGTCGGCTGAAAGGCTATTTCAGGAGAAACAGACATGGACATAAATATCCTCACAGGATGCTTTGTAATAAAAAAAAAAAATCCACAATGTTATGAAATGCAGTGAAACATAAAGAAAGAGAGAAGGAGGGGTGTGTGTTGGTGGGTGGGGGGAGCGGAAATATCCATCAAATTAACACATCAGTGGCTTTGATTGTAATCTCTCCACCCTGGCTCTTGCTCTACCACGCTAGACAAGCAGCCAAACGTGATTTATCAATGCAAAGCTAATGGCATCAATATGAATCTAACTAAAAATCAATATTTCATTACCAAATTGTTAGCGAGAATGAAGAAAAATGGCCACGGCCGGAGCGTTCTCCAGGGTAGGAGCATCTGGAGTTCAATGTGACAAGATGAGCGATGCGTGACTCGGGGCTCGAGGAAGGACACGGCGAGGACAGGACTCAGTCTAGGCACACTTTGAACTCTCTCTCTCTCTTTCTCCCTCCTTCGCATTTCAGCTGGCCCAACAATGTTCCCTCCACTTTATTATGTTTTCACCGTTCACTTCCTCTCCCTCTCTCTTTCTCTTCCCCCCTTTCATATCTTTATCACGCCGTTTCCTCTATCAATCTCCCCTTGTGTGTCAGCGAGGATGTCGGCGGAGGACCACACAGTGTTTCACATTCCTGCTCAATTAATGACCAACTCGAACATGGAGCCACTCAATCTCCCCCCGCCACCTCACCCCACCTCTCCCGCACACACATACACACACACACCCCATTTCAATTATTTTTGCCTCCTTTGAAGACAAGTCAGCATTTTTTTTATCTATTCCCCATTCCCCTTTAGTCTCTCTCTACCTCTCTCCCTCCCAGTGGATATATCTCCCAAGGCTCATCACACGTTCTCCTAACCAGCGCTGCATGGCTTCTCCTGTAATGAGTGCGAGAGAGAAAGAGCAAGAAAGAGAGACAGAGTATGAGAGGGAGAGCGGAAAGGGAAGGAGAGAGAGGGAGGTTGGGTTGATGGGTAAGACACCTACCCCTGGACTAGATCACACCTCCCTCAGATGTGACCTTCACTTTATTTATATTCTAGTTTTTAGTAACGAGTATTTATTAGGGAGGGCCTGTGATTGCGGCGCTCTGTCAGGTAAGTAATGATGCACCTTTGTGCTTGTGCAGCAGCCCCAGTTGCAATTAAAAACAAACACTCTTTCTCTTTCTCTCTTTTCCCTCCTTTTTGCTTCACCCCATCAACTCCCCCAAACATTCTCTCTCTCTCTCTCTCTCTCTCTCTCTCTCCCTCTCTCTCTCTCTCTCACACACACACACACACACACAACTCCCTACTTCCTCCAGTGTTTTGGACACACTCCAGTTCTACCTTCTCCTTCCTATAGTCTCCTCCTATTGCCACTCGCTCATTTATGTGTCCCCTGGGAGGAGGTGGTAATGTCCGAGAGGCCCATTTCTCTCCAGCAGGAGTGGACAGGTCCACTCCTTCGAATGAAAAGGGGAAGGGGGTGATTGTAAAACATGTGTCATTACAGTGTCAAAACACCACACAAGCACAATGACTCCATCCTCCATCCTCGCCTTCGATGTTTCGGAGGGAATTCATCCCCCTAATTTATGGCTCATGAGATAAGCATCCCTGAACTGTGTTGGTGTGCTAAAGGGCTGGCAATGACGAATATCATACATGGGCAGAGCAGCTAATATGAATGCTAATATCGCCCCTGACATACAGTAAATCGACCCCGGTGTGAAACATATGCAGCTTTGGATAAATTTGTTCATGTTTCCATTGGTGGGAGATTAACCTACTATGGATTTTATTGACATTTGCACACTGTGGTGCAGGAGTGTGGGAACAGGAGAACATGTATGGGTGTGTGGAGGCTCTCACATAAATACAGCAGGTGTCAAAAAAAGAAAAACAAAGCACACACTAAATATCACCTGCAATTTGCTCTTTTTTGCAGAACCATCATCATCCAATAAGAATTACTCAAATCTTCTACTGGAGTAAAAGTAATTATGGTACAGTTCATTAAAAGTAAAAGTTCTCTGATCCAAAATGTACATTAACAGAACCCAAATATCAATATCAAGTAAAAGTACCCATCATGGCCCCTTCAGACAGCTCAGTACTGATGTATCAATATGTGAACAATACTGTATATTGTATTAACATATATGTTGTAGCTGGTCAATATGGAGAATTATCTGAATTGATCTTATGTTTTGTATGTGAAATCTTAATCTGAAACTGAAAGTGAAATCAGCCATCAGATAGTGAAGCAAGAGTGTCGTAGAAGTAGCACAGAATGAAAATACTCAAATAAAGCACAAGTACATTGTACCTCACGACTGTAGTTATGTAAAGTAATTAAGCAAATTACTTTACCACATATCTGAAATAATATGTGGTAAAGTTAGTTAGCAACACTTCTAAATGTTATGTGTTTGGTTAACATTGCTAACCAACCATATACATATTCAACCTTTTAACTGCACAATGCCTTTCAATAATAATTCTGTTGATGAGTGTGTGCAGACTTTATATGCTCTGGGCATTTAAAGCAATAAATAGATAAGTCACAAGGTAATTAACTAAATTAAAAAAAAACAGAGTGTAAAAAAAAAGAGTGTAAGGGTGCAAAGTTAAATGGAATAATAGAAACAGAATCACTTTTATTCTCCCATTCCATATAGCCTTCTCAAACCAATTTTAGAGCTTTTGGAGCCAGGTACTGCTAATATTTGCCTTTATAACTGCAAAAAATACAATCATACTTTAATTGAAAGGAGAATCAATAAATAAACGAATTATGGCTTTTCTTTTAGTAACACATTTCAGTTAATGACTCATGGACTTGTCGCTCCCCCTGCAAACAGCCTTGTAGCCCTGTGTGGCTGCGTATAAATAGGGATGTATCAGCGTCGAGTATAGCATGGCTTGGGCTCATGTCTTAGAAATGAGGCTAACAAGACTTTCGTTTTGTCTTAATGAATAAATTAGAGAAGGTAATGCATAATACATAGATGATCCCATGTTGGATGGAGTGATAGATAATACATATCTTTCATTATTTATTTAATGACATTAACTTGGTCAGGAGGTTTGAAGCCAAGAGTCCAGCATATATAAAGCCTGATTAGAATAACAATCAGGCAGAATCACCTTACCTCCGTCTGCCCGACACAACAAGCAACCTGGCCATTGAGGAAATGCTGATTGAACATTGTTAGAAAGGCAAACTGCTGTCACTGACACAGGGAGCGATACACCAGTCACATCCAGTTGAGGTATTTGAAGTTTGAAGACCTGCTGTATTTATCAGAAAAGCATGATAAAAGAAGCATTGTTAAATGATAATAACAAAAACAAATAAGATATCTATCATCCTGCTAACATCGTAATCTCAGTGATTTCTGACTCCTGATTTTTCTTATTTCTCACAGCACAGAAGGGTGCAAGTCAAGCTACAGTCAAATTGGAAATCATGTAAATTTCTAAACTTAAAGCTGCATCAACAGATTTTTTGACCACATGGGGGCAATCAGCAAACTTATCATATCATCATCTTATCTTGTCATATTTATGGCCACCTAATGAATTGAACTCTCGTTGTAGCTCTGTTTCATTGAGGGAACTGCCTTGCTGTTTAGCTGATTCACCCGCTAGATGCTAACTTTGGCTGTCAGTGCATAGCAGGTTCACCGCTCAAAACTTCTTACCAAAAAAAAAAAAAAAGAAAAAAAAGTTGTTGGCTGTTACTTGAAACAAAATTGATGAAAGCAATGACAGTGGACCAAAAAGAATGGGTCAAAGTTATATTTTCAGAGCACCATGTATCAATTAATTGTTCCTCAGTTGCGAACAAGAAGCCCGAGATCAATTAATTGTAGAATAAATTAGCCAGTTTGGCTCAAAAGTCACCACTCAACAATATAAACAGACCAGGGAAAAGAGGGGACTGATGGTGTGGGAGAGGGCAGGGCTAAGCCATAAGGTGGACCTCATAAGGCTTTGGGAGGGTAATGGGACAGGTGTTGCTCCTGTCTCAGTTGGTTCATAACTTGTAATAAAGCACTGTGACTGACACCATGCATTACCACCACAAACAAACCCAAACACTTATGAGAAAGTCAATAGTTATATGATCAATAGTTGGTGACCTGGGTGAAGGCTGATTCCAGATTATCCAGTCTGCTGTTGTAACATTTATTTGTCACTTTGTATGACACTGTTTCACTCAGTCAGTGTTTTTTTATGATGAAATTTATAATGAAGAAGAATTTTGATGAAAGCTAAAACACAAGGGTCTTTATCTGGAAGTGTTTTGTTCATATATTTTATCAATTTGCCCATATCAAAAAATTCCTGACATCAGCATTCAAGTGTCCCATTAGAGTTTCCACCATTTACCTGGGATATGTAACCAATCAGCTGCTCTGTGGTCCTGAAGGTGGGGGTGGCAGAGGGGTAGGAAAGGCCTCTGGGGTTTATCTACGGAACATTCTAGGGATCTTCATGGAGGCAGGCAGGGTTTGATGGGCAAAGCATACTTTAGTGCACGGTGAAGGCAGTATGACTAATGTGTGGAATGGGACATTTACATAGGAGAGGCAGGCTGTGCTTGCAGCCTCCCAGAGGTATGTATGGCTGGCCCAGCGCTGTGTCTGCTGCCTGTCCTCAGGGCTCCCTCTGCCACTTCATTTCCATGCTCCATTTTAGATCAAGGCTTCTCTAATATTTCCACATTATCCAAGGAGGCAATCTAAGATTGGAATTTGATCCACTTTGAAGGGACGTGCCTTGAACCCCCCCCAAACCTCCTTCCCATTTTTTAAGGTTATTTTTTCCTTGTGTACCTGTGATGAGACTCAACAATTCAGTAATTGCTGTCACACTAAAAAAAAAAAAAAAAAGAAAAAAAAATGACAATGAAATGAAAATCGTTACAAATGTAGAATTCAGTGACTATTTTCAATTAAATCTAAGATGACATCTCTGCGTTGATGTTTTCCCCTCTCCTCGAAGTCACCTGTGGCAAATTTTACACACTAAACAAAATGATTTACTTAGCACCAGGAGACAATCACATTGCATTGGAAATTGAAAATTAGGTAGAGCAACAGTAGGTATTTATACACATCTTGTGACTACAATAACTCATTCTGCAGGAAGTAATTATTACTGACAAACCTTCTCAGCTTGAACATTATTAGTGCACATTAACTAGCACTCCCCTTGTAATTGTACATGGCAAAAGCAGCGGGTTGGAGAGTAAATTAGAGGAGGGGAGAGCCAAAGGGAGAGACAGAAAGGATTGGGAAGTTAATCTAGAACAGGAGATGGAGAACTGGTGGGTACAGACAACAAGAGGAAGGAGCGTTGGGGGAACAATGGATGTGAATATGATAAACAACAACGGGAATGAAACTGCATGTTTTGCAGGCCGTCTCCCTTTGGACCCGTTCTCTCCTCTATACCATATTGCTGATGTTTTAATTAGGTGCGAAAGGAGTGTTTGCGTGTGCATGCACAATATATGACTATGTGTATTTACGAAAGACTGTTTCAGGTGAGATGGATGAGGAGAGAGATGAAATGAAAGTTCCCCTGTGTGTCTCTAACGTCCTAACTTTAGCGTGCAGTTTTCAGATATGTGGTAAAGAGGACAAGAAGCATTAAACTATTTTGATTCACCCCAGAATGAAATATGTCTTCTCTGTGTTGAAAACAGAGTTACCACATAGACATGAGGGGGATTAATTTATAAAAGAATAAAACAGGCATTTTTTCCCCTAGTTTTGTCCAGAATTTACCAATACATGTCATGTAAATGAGGCTGGTTCAATTTCAGCTGTCCCTGGGGCTTGGACTGTGTTTGAAAAACCGCATATAAAAGAAAGACAGAGGGATAATGTTTTTGCAGGCAAATTCAAAGCAGTTTAGTAGCAAGCCCATTGTGGACCAAAGAGAATAGCACCTTCTATCTGCATTCTGTCTTGTTTTACTGCATGCCACTGTTTGGTCAATCTAAATGACTTTTCAAATAGTGTTTCATTTTGTTATACAGAATAAAACATATTAAATAACAATAATTATAATCATAATAAAAAATATATAATGACGATGATGTAGAAACACTAAGGAATGAGACCTAAATCAGATCAGTCAGAATAGTAAACTTCCCACTTTGAATACTATTTGCTTTCTCTAAATAGATCCTTAAGTTTTATCAACATGATTCATTCATTCAACCTGAATTTTAACATGATTAAACACAGATGGAATAATTTCACACTGGTCCTAAATTCTAATATAAACAAAACTGGTGTGAGTATTACATTTACAATTTACAAGCAATTCTGTTACCAGTGGTCTAAAGTTGTAACCTCAATATAATTTATGTTCTTTCTGCTCCTGCGCAGGACACCTTACCTTCAGTATCTACACTTTACTCAGATTTAGCCATTGTAGCTAAATGTAGATGTAACAGTTTCATCTGCCTTATTTATTTATTTATTTATTTATTTTTTAACAGACTCTGTTCTGCTTTTGGGAAACAACATCACCATCATCCAGGACCGGTAAGACTGTAATTTTATTTTTGCCCAACTTAAAAAAAAAAAGTCTCTGCACACAAATTTTACCACGTCTTTTTGCACAAGTACCTCAACACATAATTTAAAAGATAATTTGTCATCTACTCATGGATCAAGTTATTTGTAACACATCAACTGCTCATTACCTTACATTGCATGTTTTTATTATTCACTGACCAAGGCACATTCTGGACAAATAAGTTTTCAACTTGTGATGGAAGATGAGTTTTTGCTGTCCATTAGGGGGCTAATGGCACTATTGTAAAGCCAGTACAATAGTGTTGATGTTTATTAGCAGTAGCTTGGTCTTTTTCACAATGTAGCAAGCTGTTTGCCATTAACATAGTGTAGTTGATAGCTTGGGTTGTATGATTTGACCATGTCCTGGGTGTTGGTGAGCCTTAGTCATTTGACTGACAGGAAGCAAGTATCAGCATCTTGAATCAGTTTCAAGTCACTGTAGGATGTTGAGGGGAAATGCAGTGGGAGCGAACTTGGGCAAGTTGAAGCTGCTGCATTCTGAATGAGCTGCAAAGACTGGACAGCAGATTCAGGTGCACCAGCCCAGCCAAGAGCTAGTCGCAGTAGTCTAGATGTGAGATGAAAAGAGCTTGGGCCAGAACCTGCACTGTCTTCTGAGTAACCAACAAATCCTTCTGATGTTGCAGAGCATAAATTTTCAAGAGTGTATTGTTGCAATGGTGTTGGCACAGAACAACTGGACATTCAGTGTCACACCTAGATTCATGGACAGGGGATGGCTTCCCTGAAAGGAAGAGCAGGTTGGTCTGGTCAAGAAAGATGTCAGCCAGAGGTACAGCGATTCATTCTGCCACATGGGTAAAATAAGACACAACAGTGACAATAGTAACTCAGCAGAAAAGAGGGACTTAACATTTTTAACCTTTGTAAAAGTTAATCTTGTGCTTTTCCCTTCATCTTTTCAGTCAAGCTCCGTAAGTTTGATGATGATGATGATGATGATGATTATACGTTAGTAGGCCAAAACACACATGGAGGTGGCCAGAATGCCGTCTTGTTGTGCAGTCTTTAGCCTAATATCGTCCAGATGGTGGAGGTAAGGATTGACATCCACAAGAGCCCACAGGCGCAAATGGTGCCTTCTGTGAATACAGTGGAGTCATTCAAGTTCCTAGGGGACCACCATCTGCAACACCATTAAATATGATGCAAACATCTCCAATGTAATTAACAAGACCCAACACAGGATGCTCTTCCTACATCTTCTTGGGCTAACATGTCAACATGTCACTGCCGAGTGTGGTATAACTACATTAACTCTAATGCCTCTGCCTTTTCTCAACTTTGCAGGATGTCATTTAAGGAGTTGAGAGGTTAGTGTGTTGCTCCCTGCTCTCTATCAAAAGACCTGTAGGATAGTAGAGCAAAGAAAAGGGCAAAGAAGAGATGGCTGCTGGCTCTTTCCGGCCAGACAAGCACCTATTTGACATCTTATCCTCTGGAAGACAGTTCTGGTGCATCAGTGCAGCACCACCTGCCACAACAACAGTTTCTTCCCAACGGCAATCAGCATCCTCAATCTGCCTCTCTCAGTCTGCAGATCTCCCCACATCCCACACCAAAGCTTACAAGAACAGACATATTCCCTGACCAGCTGACTTGCACGGGATAAAGGGTTCACATTTTTCTCACATTTGAGCTTTGTTGTAAATTAGTAAATAAATGTCAATTATTTACTAATTTACATTTACTTTTGCTATTTATCAGTCCAGTTCTGGTTTGTATTTCAGATATTATGCCAAAGCGGTGACTAACCTTCCCTTTTTGAGTTGTGGATGTTAATGGCAAAGACCTAAAACTAATGGGAAACAGCTTTTCCAAAGGTTAAAAAAAAGGAAAAATTGAAGCTTTCCATGCTGGATGTCTTTTTTGTTTATATATGACGAAAAAAACAAAAACATGACATGACTGTGTCTTTAAAGACATGACTGTGTTTTTAAAGACAACTTATGTATCAGGCCATTTCTTGTCACAGTAACTTCCTGGCACCTCTGAAGGAAAAAAAAGGAAAGGTCATTAGGTCATACCAATGTTCTAAAGCTCTGCTTGTTACCAGCCTTTAGTGTCACTTCCGTTAAAACATAAGGGAGATACATGGAGAAGTTCGCTAAACATTGCTGAGCTTCAAAATGGGCTTTATGGATAAACTGAGCACACACTGGGACTCTTAATGGTTACTTTCTCACTTAAAAAATACTGAAGCATAATAAATGACAGTATTACATAACATATGACAGTGCTACATCAAAAATTACACTTGCACAGCCACTGGTGCTCTGAAAATATATGCTGTCTATCGAGATCATTGATCTGTACTCAGTTGTGTAGATGTGTAGAATTATTAATATGGACTAAATGAACATCAGATTGTAACAGCTCCAAAAGTAAATATAGAGAAGAAAAGTGGGTATACACAAACAAAATACACGTTACTACATGTGCTCTATATGCAAGATGCCAGTCTTAGTTTTGTATAACTGTTGTAGTAAAACAACTAACCAGGCCAAATTCCTTATGAAACTAACCTGCTTGCTCAAAATGATTGTTTCATTGTTGATGGGAGATGAAATGCACAAAGATCGGGCTATTACAGAGACCAGAAAAAGAGTTTCTTTTTTTTTTTTTTAATAAAGGGGTCATGAGAAAAACTGGCCACATCCTCTTGTTTGCTTGCATTCCCAGGGTGGATATCTTCCTTTTGATCTCAGTTCTCTTCCTCATTCATGTCTCTTCTTTTCAGCAACAGGCCTTCTTCACAATAATGCAACATTGCACAGTATGTAGCACACAGCAACAACAGGCTAAAGGGAGAAGTTGAGGCATTCTTTCTCAAGGCAGTAGATACCACCTTTGAATTGAATGAATTCTGGACTGGAAAACCACATAGATGGAGTCATTTTGATTACTGTTTTCCTCCCTTTTTTTGTTCAGTAAAACACACACAGAATAGCCAAAAACTTAAAGCCTTTAAAAAAAAAAGCCTTTTGGGTGACAGGACTATAATAAAGATGTTAATATATCTAATGTGCTGATGTATGACATGTACAACAAAATCCGCTGTGACAGAAGTACCCTTTAATATGCCACTGTAATAAAATGAGAAGCTACAGGAATAACCTATTATACATGCTGCAGTTACAGCATGAGTGGCTTAAAGAACGTGGGCTGTCGAGCCTTGTGCATGGGTGACACTGGGCGATACTTGGCAGAGAGGGAATGGGAGCGTGGGTGAAGCCTCCTTGACCCTGAGTAACACAGTGGGTGTGGATGGGTGGGGGTGAGGGTGGCCTTTCTGGGGCGCTAAGTGCTCTGCTTGTCCAGCCCTGGCAGGTGAACTGGCAGGGGCTTCACCCCAGGGTTGGAGGGCTCAGCACTGAACACTGGCTCTGGATAGGGGTTTTGGGATATATCCCGGCTGGGCGTGTGTGCGTTGTGTGTGTCTGTGTGAGTGCACATGTGCTTTTGTTAGTCTGTGTGTTTGTTTGGTTGTACAAGTGCATATACAGAAGAACACATGCTCATGTTTGCCTCTCTTGTGTGTATGGTTGTGCCTCTTGGTGTTTAGCCCCTAAATGATGAACACCCTGGTAGTACCAGTTGGCAGATGGGGACCCCCAGCCCTTTCTTGGAGTGGGGCAACATGCAGACGAGTGTTTCAGAAGTGGCTCGACAGGCTCTACACCACTGCGTCCTAAGGGCCCTCTAACCTCTGTCGTCTCTGAGGGGCCCTACCAACCCTCTGTGGTGGCCTTTTCCAGTCGAAGGGACGTACAGCCCCTGCCCCTGGGACCCCGCTTCTCTATCTGGCATGCGGGTGACAAAGAGGGCAGGAGGAGTCAGCGGATACGAGGGTTCACCTGGACAGGACAGAGAGGAGTAACACGCCAAGCTACATCGCCCTGCCTCCCAAGCTGACATGATAGGAGCTGTTCCTGAGAGCCACTTTGACCTGTTTTGCCTTTACGAGAAGAAGATAATCCTTGCCTACTGAGACATGTTTGATGTTGAAGTGTGTAACACCTTCTGTGCCACATTACAAATGAATCCTGTCATTGTGGAGCTACAGATGAGCAATTTCTCCCCGCTTTGATTGCATCTTTTATATTTTCTTGCTCAAAGTCATGCACTTTCATGCTTCCACCTCACCATAAACACATGTATGACAAGTTTATAATTGTAGCTCCAAATCGGCGTGTTGGTGTGTGCCACATGGAGGCAGAGGAGGCCATAATTGGCATTCCTACCTCTGTGTGCCAGCCGGCTCTCTCTCCTCTCGTCAGAGTGAGAGTTGACAAAGAGAGCGCCAAGCGTTTCCAATCCCACATCCCTCACTTTTTTTTTCTTTCGCGGCCTGTGACGAGAAGAAGGCGAGATGTGTGTGTGTGTGTGTGTGTGTGTGTGAGAGAGAGAGAGTGTGTGTGTGAGTGTGTGTGTTTTGGATTAGTGTCTTGCTGCACAATAAATCTTTGTTAAACAAATGCAAAGCAGATGGCACCGTGGTGTCTCCTCCGTGTGGAGAGAAAGAAAGAGAGAAGGAGAGAGAAAAGGAGAAAGAAAAAGAAAAAACACACGCCTACTCCTTATTCTCATCCTCCACAGACACACTGATCATGCACATTACACAGACGGTGACTGTGTTGAGCTGCAAAACACTTAATCCTGGAAGGGAAGCTAAAGGTGGTGTCTGAACACTGACGGACACCCAAACACATTCTGTTCATGAGAGAGAACATTTTGTTTATCAGAAAGGACTGTCAGCGTGCCTGTTGATATTAATGATAGAGCCAGCATTTCTTGCCTCAGCGCACATGAAAAAGACATGACCAGGCCACGCACCGCATTAGAGCAAGGTAAAGGAAGGTAGAGGACTCTGTTACGTCTCTACCTTTTCATGTAGAAGTGGCCTTTTCTGCATGAGGCCAGCAACGCGTGGCCCCGGCTGTCGCTGATAGTTATGGATCCTTTTCAAGAGATTGCGTGTTCCCTGACACAAAAGAACGAGGAGGCCCCTGGGCAATATTGTGCACAGGAGCAGCAGTGCAACATGGCCAGAGACGATCGCGTGGTGAGACTGATTTGCTCGTCAGGAGGAGACACAGAGGACTCCGGTGACCATTGTCCAGATCAGACAAGTCTCACAGACAGCGGGAGGGCCGCTATTGGATTCAGGGCAAATACAAAAATTCTTCTGTTTATACTTCTCGATGAGTTATTTATTTTTTGCTCATTATAATATTCAACCTGACATCATGTCCAGTCGGCCCCGTGTAACCCCTGTGAGGAATCATGGGATACACATTTAAAAATAAGAATAACAGAGAGCGCAGTCATAATTATGATGATAGGTGACAGTGCTAGTGAGCCAAACATCATTGCAAATGACAGTGGCCTGTGTGTTTATATTTGTATGCAGCTGCATAATACTGCACAAAGTGGAAATGTGTTCCTTTGAATTACCACAACTATTCCTCACAGATATGAGATTTAGACTGATTTTAACTCTACTTTGTACATCCATACTTTTCTACCTTTATTTCCTGTGGATTGTGATTAATGAACTTATTATGCAGCATACACCAGGGACTTGATTATTTATATATATTCAGGAAGTAGCCAGTCTAATGGTAAGAGCCACTGCCCGTGCTGATGATCCTAACATCAAGGTGCTCTTCTCTTCCTCTCAGAAAGCTGAGACTCATCTGTGGCATATATTTTTAGACTCAACGTCTGACTAGCAGGCCGGATTGAACAACGTATTTCAGCACTGCACTCTTTACTCCTTTCATCTCGCCTGAAAATGGAGGGAAAGCATCACTTAACATTGCAGCTTACCACACAATTACCTGAGTACCTGTTCTCACTGCAATTACAAGCCCAAGACAAATAATTAGTCTGACAAATGACTCCTGGGCACATCGCCCTTGTTGTGGTTGAGCCGTGTAATTTGGAGCCCCGGCTCCGAATGCTGGCTCTGTGGCGGTAATTAGCAATAGGCGATGTAACTTTACACCAGCCGAGTGTGTATGTGCGTGAGTGTGTGCGCACATTTGTGTGTGCCACTCTGAGTTCATGTGTCACTGCGGCCTCTGCAGCAATCATAAGCTTCAGAACCTGGAGTATGGGTTGTGAGAATCTCTGCATGTCAGTCCTGATCTCCCAGTCAGTGACACAGATAGCAAGAGCCCACCTGCCAGCCTGTCACGTCTCCCCAGTGAGGGGCTGACACCATATTGTCAATGCCACTGATTGAACGGTGATCTTTTTTACACCCCTCTACCCCCCTTCATTCCGTCTGCCATCATCTGTGGTCTGTCTGCGCATCACCATGTGTGTTGTGTGTATCTGCTCCTTCCTACCTTCCTTCCTTCATTCACTCACTCAGTCCCAGTTGTCACATCTGACAGCGGCTTGTCAAATGTTCCTGCAGCTGCAGGTTCATCCATCATTAAACGGCTGAGAAGAATTGAAATCATCTCTATCAGAGCCCTCAGGTAGTGTTGGTGCCTTTGGAGATGTGGGTCTGCAGACTACGACGATTGACTTACAGAGGCATCATTACTTGCACATCTGTCAGATTTGGGTAAAAGGTTACATGGTTAGAGGAAAAAAGAAGGCTTGCACTGGCAAATTCAGGATGATAGAGTAAAGTCATAAAAGTAATTTGAAATGTCTGCTACTATTCGTCAAGGCTTGCTTTCTTTCCCCCTGAAATGTGCAATCATATTTTTGCACAATATGCATGCGCACAAACATATGGCTTGGCCCTTTCATTATAAATATACACAAACACAAATACCCTCCCCCCCAGACACACACACATGTTTTAAGGCTCCCATGTGGCCTCTTTAAGAACAGTGGTGCTCAGAAGTAAATGGATCACAGGTGTTTTTGTCCACAGGGAAGAGGAGTTTTTGCAGGAACAGAGACCTGACCTCTCTATGGGGATTAAGTGCAGGTAAATCCAGGGCGTGTTCCCTGCTCGGTCCCCACAGCCTGGGAGGCCATGTCTGACTCCCCCACAGTGAGTCACGGAGGCCCTGGAGCCGGGAGCATACACCGGGCAGGCGGCCCGCCACCCTGGAGGCCAGGATACACACACATACACAACTATTTAGACACACATGCAGACTGCAGCACAGGTGTGGAGCCAAGCAAAACAATAATATTCCTAATTAGGTTATTTTTTTAATCTATGGAAGCAAGGAGCCTAATTACTACAAGGTGTAAATACAGACGTTTCCATATTTACCGCTCATGAAATAACAGGATGCAAGGTAAAACAAAGGGGAGGATCAGGGAAATGTTAAACACAACACAGAAAAAAAAACCAATGAGAATTAACAAACAAAGCCCTCCGTTATTCTTATCGTGCTATCTGATCAATCTATTTTTGTTCCTCAACAGCTCTAATCTCTCTCCCACTCCCTCCCGTGTTGTGCCGAGAAACATTTTTGCACTTCAGAGATAAAAATCACAGTCTCCTCATCCACTCCTCTTCTTTTGTCTCCATTTCACACAACAAAGAGATAACACCCACGTGTGACAAGTCCACCCACATCCATCAAACTTCGCTCAAATCCGCCGGCAATAGAAAACAAAAGGATGACTCTTTCATCACAGAGTGGGCCAGAGAGCATCGATCACTCTCACAGAGGCTAAACAGCAAGAGAATGAGTGCTATGCAGTGGAAATGTACAGACCCATTATGCATTTTAGATTGACTTTAAAGCATTTAATTTCACCACTTGTTGTTTTACATTAGGCTAAACATTTGCCATTGTGTAAGATCTGTGTTGTTTTTGGTTGCTTGTCTCCATTATCACTTATAAGATATATTACGCTGCACTTCAAAGAGATCATTTCAGTCAACCAGTGTGGTCTGTGTCCGATACTGTCTTCTTCCTGAGATTTTCTGTGGATAAAGTTCGTGTTTTTGTAGGTGGAGTCCTTTCTATTATCTGATCAGTGGCAGCTGCTGCAACTCCTTTCTACCCAGATATTCTTTCTTTTCTATCTTCCTCAATTACAAACCACAGTTGATTCTTCCATAAATGTAAAATTTAAGAATGAATGAAAGAGCCACCATACGGATAGAATTTCTTATGAGGGCAGACAAGTGGTCAGTGCATTGTTTCAGGAGGTTGCAACAAAGTTCAGAGCGATAGCGATGAAGTCACAGGCTACCTGTGATTTAGCCGTCAAATTTTTGTCATGCTTCAGCGCTGTTGACACCACAAACACAATTGCATTTAAGTGAGAAAAGTAAGCAGCGAGAGGAAATGTGCTGGTTTTGTAATTTTTATGAACCAAACCTGCAGATAAAACTCTCCAGCAGAACAAGAATTCAAGTGAAATGAACAGGCCAAACTGTAAAATAAGTCATGCTTTTATTTCTGTAAAAATAGCCCCACTGTTACATAAATCTCACAGTTAACATCCAAGTGATGTGCACAGTGAAACACAGACACTAATATTCAACAACAGATGAGGTACCAGCACTGTGATACAACTGAAAAGAAGGAAAAAGGTCAAGGTAAACCGGACCGGAGATTTAAAATGTTCATCACAATCACAGCTTGCCATCAGCTATTAAGCGTCCGACAGCGGACAGCCACACAAATCCAGGCCTGACTGCCTCTCACAAAACCTCCTTATCTCACCTGTCCACCTGTCCCGCTCACTCGTCCATCTTCCACCCGCCGACCACCCTGATTGCATCTTTAGTGTTACTACCCAAGCGACAGCTCTGCCGCAAAAGCAACATAAAGTCAGCCATTAAAAAAAAGTGTATTTATTATTTCTGAGACACAAGGAGACAGCAAAGAGGATTGCCTCTTCCACTGGCTACATAAGGGTACAGTGATGGAGCTGACGCAGAAATCAAGAGTTTATCATGAGCAGTCTGGGGCAGCGAGGGACGTCTACCTAAATTTGAGTTTATTCACATCTTCATGTGAGGGTTAAAGTTCACTCAAATTTTGTCTGGCTGGCATTTAATGTGGTGAACGTTTGGTCGTGCATCATACTATTTCCTATCAAAATTTTGATGTTAAACAAAAAATAATGTTTGGTTGTGCATGAATTTGTGCTCATAAGTATTACGAGGTATCTGATAAGATTACATTTATATGACTATGAGTGTAATTTTAGGACATTAAGATTTTAACAAAATCAATACTTTACTCAATAAAACTACATGAATATATTATATATGTTATAGATTTTATTATGTGACAGGCAAAAGTCAGTATTTTTATGGTGTAATTGGTCAGTATGGAAGATTCATCTCTGAAATTCAACCTATTTTATACACCAATCATATGATTTGTATATTAAAAAAAAGGTGTGTGTGTGCGTGTGTGTGTGTGTGTGTGTGTAAAATAAATCTAGTGGAGTCACAAGTAGTAGTAAGAGTAGTAAAAGTAGCATAAAATACTCAAGTAGTAGAGAGAGAGAGTAGAGCAACAGTAGCAGTATTACAAAACGTTTTTATAAAACACCACCTGTGCCGGCACAGATTCAGTAAATATGGAACACTTCATACAGCAGTCATATGTTAATGTCTTGTGTTATCCATAATTGGTCAACAATACATTTTCTGTGCTATAAGCCAGTGCCTCTCTTTCCACTGAACAGTAGTTCAGTGCTCTTAAGTCCTACGATGTGTGTTTTTCCTTTGCTCAAATTGACTGTATTTGTGTTGTCTTGTTTGGTGCCGGGGGCGTACAGGGCTCGAAAGTCAACGGGTGTCGTGCTTCTTCCACCAGGCAGCCACCCGTCTCTGAAGCCAACATGCGTCACACTTATTGACGGGGGAAGTTCCACGTGTTTGTGCAGACAGCCCCTGTCCGCCCGCGCTTCCCCTTTGCTGTGCTGAGATCCATCCCTACAGAACGAGGTCAAGCCTGCATAATGACCCTAACGAGTCAAGATTTACTGGATTAGATTATTTCAAACAGTTTGCAGAGCTACCGTTTTGACAACAAATATCCCCAAGCCAGAGAGTGATGGTCATTCCCTGGCTGCTTCTGACATTACAAAAACAATGTGTTGATTTGGATTTCACGTTCAGCCGCTCGTCGCGTCCACATGGCTTATGCGGAGAGATATGTCATTCCGGGGGTTAGGCTAATTTCAGCCAGGCCATTTTAGATGATGTCAGTGGGTGCAGGAGAAAATGGAGCTGACCTCTCATGCCCTGTGCTGCTGTGCTGCGTTAGACTTCATGCTCACCAAATTTGGTAAATCTGCCGCATTTATTTCCCTCCAATGTCCACTTCATTATGGCGCGTCTCAGATATCGGGTGCACCGTCCCATGACAGATCGCCGGCCTCCTTTCTTCCTCCACCAGCAGAGCAATGCCGTCCTGCTCTTTTAATGCAAAGCGATGGGAGGCAATGTGAGCGTTTGGTTCAAAAATAAAACACATCGCTTCCTCTGTCAGTCTCCTCTTCAGGAAGCATTTGGTGAAAACGTCGTCCTAATCTGCCTTGTCTTTGGCTGTAATTATCAACCCTATAGTATAAGCAGGCCTCTGCCTCTCTCTTCTTACATTGTGTCTCTTTTGTGTTTCGCTTTTCTCATCTGTTTTTTTGTTCCCCTTTCTGTCTTTTGATTCCAGCGGATTGAAGAAGAACAGGCCTGATTGTCTCGCCTGAGGTAAGATTTCATAGGTTTACATATCAAAGTCTATAAATAGATAAGAGCTTTTGAAAGGGAAAGTAAGCAGTGAGAGGAAAGTGTGTGTGTGTGTGTGTGTGTGAACGTGTGTGTGTGCGTTCGTGCCTACGAGTTTGTTTTTATGTCTCCATGTGTGTGCACGTGTGTGTGTGTGTGTGTGTGTGTAAAGACAGAGAGGCTTTCCCTCTTGCATACACAGCGAAAAGAGCCTCCACCAAAACAAAAGGGATTATGGCGTTTCAAGGGTGTTGTGTTTGCTGTGTTTATTCACATAGCTCATGGGGCTGTGCAGGACCGGCAATGAATGTCAATGTCAGGGAGCGAAAACGCTGCAACACAAGATAAATATGATGAACAATAAACACAGATTAAGGCTGAATATGTCACGCTACATCATACACAGATCCCGAGTCTCATGACATTAAGTAACCCTTGAAAGTGTTGACATGATCATGTTAAAAATGATGATGGTTGTTAGCCTCGAGTGCACTGCCACAGACAAGCGTTATTTTTATGGATAGTTCGGGAAAGTCTGGTGTCACACCTGCTTAATCCAGTCCTGGGAGTAACACTGGTAGTGTTACAGGGAGTGGACCATATTAGCAATGATCATCATGGCCTTAGAGGAGAACTGGGATGAATGCTTCAAATGCTGTAGTTGATGGAGGTGCTTTGAATAAACTAATTAGGCTGGAGTGTGTATTCTGCAGCAGGCGCAGTTTGTATTGCAGGTGCAGCAATACTCACTATTAATGCATGGGAAGTAAGATATCTACGTAATCAAAATGATGCCTCAGCAAACGCACTCCTCTCTATACATTTTTTCACAAAGAAAAAAAAAAAGTTGGACAGGGAGAAGAGACATAAAGCCTAATGTGCACAATATTGCAACGTGTTAGTGAACAACTGTAGCTTTAACTTTAAGTTAACCGATTGCTTTTCCTTTGCCCCTTTTTTTGTATTTCCACATCTAATTACACTTTCATTCATCAATGTTGATTAATAGGTCCTGTGGCACGCCTGCCTCATTTTACTCTCAATTAAGCTGGTTGATGCATGTTCTCATCAAGCAAGATGCATTGGCCTGGTTTACTTGAGGCGCTATTAGTGGACACTGTAATTAGTATCCCAGCACATAGAACTTCCCCCACCTCCTGAGCCCCTCTCCCCAAGCTGCCATCCCTGGCCTCTTTTAATGCCTTCCAAATAATGAAGATAACAGAATAGATGAGGGACGAGCAGTCCAGCCCACGTTAATCATCTTCCTCTCTGCAGTTTTTTTTCTTTTTTAGCAGGAGAATTATGGCTTGTAAAATCACCAAACTCCCAGTGTCTTGACAGACCTCTTTTGTGTGCCAACCACTCCAGCTCCTCCCTGCATTTTCCTTATCAGTGGGGAGATGTATGTCTTTATCACATTTCACACTCAAAAGGGAACAGCCAGCCTGATATATTTGCCAGTTACTAAATGTGGGGCTTTATCGAAAATATCAGTCTAAGTTGTGCACATTAGCCCTCATGCTCTTTGAGAAGCCACTTTAAAAGAGGGCTGATTACACGCTTGTTGCTGTCGTGGTACCAGCTTCAGTGCTGGGTCCTTTTTTTTTCTTTTCTTTTTTTTTTTTTTTTACTCAGCCGGCTTTCCCAGAGCGCTCCTTTGCCTCTGATTCCCTGCACTTCAAGAGATCTCTCAGAGGATGGCTCTGAGGGCCTCAGCAAAGAGCCCGGCTGGGCAGACAGAGACTAAAGGATGGGTGAAAGATGGAAGGAGATGGAGAAAGATGGAGAGAGAAGCAGGAGGGGTAATAAAGCCAAGAGAAGCGGACGGGAAGAAGAGCAGCCGTGTGTCTGCTCTTTGTGCTCAAGACATTGTAGCAGTGGCCACGTCTTATCCCCATGTCTGCGCAGACGGCTCCCATGGGCCCCTGCGCCAAGCTTGTAAGTGCTAATTGGGCCTGTTAGGGTCAGCAATTAGCCGGCTGCTATTGAAGGATCGTGACAGCCAGGCCTTTCAAAGCTCCGTCATTCTTTTAGGGCAGAAAGAGAGAAAGAGCAGAACATAACATGGACAAGGCTCAGACAGCCACCAGACAAGGACCAGAGGAAGATAAACCAACAGGATATCCCACAATGCAGTGTGCTGAGGGTAAGGGGGTAGGGACAGTATGAGGCAACATGTCGCTTATTGACTTCAGTCAGAACTGAGAGGACTGATGCAACTCTCTCCTGCTAGAAATAATGCATCAACCAGCACTTTTCTCTTCCTGTACAAAATGAATAAAGTTTGGAGCTGAAATTCTCTTTTAGCGTGATGTGGTACAGTTTGACTTGCTGTGGGTATTGTGTTTGTTTGGTGTCTGACTGCCACTGTGCCACTACAGCTTTCATTGTTTGCTTCATTGTGTGATATAGTTCAGGTCACTTACCAAACTGATGTAGGTTATGGTAGCAAAGGGTCTTTAAGGGGTCAGTGTCCTTTTGACCAACACTGTTTGGATTGCATTTTTTGATGTGCTCTATCATCAATTTGCATGCAGCAATAATGTGTCAAGGCAATGTTTTTAGGCTTTGGAGCAATTTTAGTAATACTGTCGTTTGCCATTCAATCTGTATAAGTTACCTAAATAGTAGAATTAAAGTTAATTTGAAACAAATCGCACTTCCTCTTTTTCATTAACGGAACTGGTCAGATTTCATCCATTTCAATGGGAAAGTGGTTCACTGTTAAATGATGTTAAAATACACCACTCAGAAGAGAGGAAAACTAATCCCATCTTGATTTTTGATGCTGGAAAATGATAATCCTGCATTTAAAGTTGTAGTAGCCACCAGCACAGGTGTAAGCAGCTTTTAGATGTTAGCGACAGGCGGTAAACTGCCTAACAATCACTGCAGCCATGCAGACACTGATGAGGCTCCCTGATGAATATGACAGGGGGTCATTAGCAGATTTGGCCTCTCACAACCACAGCTGTCTCTTATTGTAAAGCCTTTTCACTTGTGTTTGTTTATGTGGGTGTGTTTGAGACTTAGGTGGGAGCATCTGCTGCAGGGTTATAACCTCAGCAGCCTCGTTACAGGGCATACATGTCTTGGAGATTTCATTCTCTTTATTTTAAAGGACAATAACGCACATTAATCAACATTCATGTGAATGTGCCAGTGATTTTTAACTGCAGTCTCTATGCAAGAATGTTCTGATGCACAAAGAATCAAAAGAAAAAATTAAAAAGCATTATAAACTACATTTTGCTCACTTCAGCCAAGCAGAGCAGCATTGAGCAATGTGACATATGATAATAATAATAATAATAATACAACTTAAAATAATAATTTTATTTGAATCAGTTACTCCAGTACAGAATTGAGTGACAAGAAATGTGTCATCAATCTGCATTACATCAATCTTATTGGAGGTGCACAAGGCTAAAGATCTGATTTTTAATAAGAGGTCCAATAAAGCCATGCTAATGAATCAGGCTAACCCTGTCAGGAACTATCCAACTGAAGAATAACATTAGAATAATGTCATTTTATAAAAGCAATAAGCCACTCGATGCAGCGCTTCTCACTGATTTTAGAACAGCTCAGAGGCTTTAACTGTGCTTTGCATCATGTCTAACAGCACCTCTTAGCTGCTCTAAATTGACTGCAAAGCACTGCCTCTCAGTGCTTTGCAGCTTACAGCAAATAGGACCTTTAACACAAATAGCCAACAAGGAGCAATACGAAGTGGAAGGTGTGTGTGTGTGTGCATTTGTGTGTATATATATATATATATATATATATATCATATATATCATATGTTTGTTTCCCTCAACTTGTAAGTGTACATTCCTTTATGTTTGATGTTATGAGCGATATCACAGGTTTAGTAGAGCAGAGAATTGTGTTAAATAGCAGGAAATAGGAAGAAAATGAGTAGTGTCAGTGTGAGGTTTTCATAGCAATACTGTCAGTGTTTTATTTATGCCTTTCATTTTATTTTATCATTGAGTGAAGGGGAGAAGTTATTTTCTGTGTGTGTGTGTGTGTGTGTGTGTGTGTGACAGGAGGGGACTTGTTGTGCGGTGAGAGAGTGATGGGTTAGGCAAGATGACAGGCTGGCACAGGGGGCAAGCAGGACGGCGACTGAACATGCTCAGATCTGGGGAGAGGTGTCAGTCCTGCAGCCAGCCAAGCAGAAACACACAGGAACACTTAGGAAGAGGTGATTCAAAGAGGAAACAAACAGAAACTCCACTCCATATATTCTGAAGACCAAGGTGAATAAAGGAAGCTTTCTTATTCCGTAAAAAAATAAAATTACATGCATTTGTTGCATTTTTTTCTTAGCCATGGGTGTAATTAAATACTTCCTGAATCTAACTCCCAAAACTGACAAAATCTGTAAATCAAATTGTAGAACAAATATTATATTATGTCTTCATCCAAACTTCGACTGTTTGTTTGATCTCTGCCCTCCATTTAAACGACAAAAAATAAGATTGAATTTGCTCTCACTGAAGCTACGATCTTGTTAAATGCGATCTCCATCCACAAGGAGCAGAAAGAAGACATAGCAGCTGCTCAAATTCATAGGTGATGAATCGCGCTGCAAGCTTCCAGCCATCATTTTTCAAAAAAGTCCTCACGGTCACAGTCCATTTTTTACATAAAACAGCATGAGGGGTTTTTAAAGAGAGATGCTCCACTTGTAGTCTCTCTTAGTCATGGCTAAAGAGCGATTTTGCTTCAGCTTCATCGTTTACGTGGAGCAAGGGGGGAAATTAATCAAAGCTGAAGAGTGATTTTTTTTTTTTCACTCAGCTCCCTCGGAGAATAAACATCAATAAACATTACTTAATACCCTACAACACAACCCCGCAGGGTCCCATTTAATTTCACTGGTGGAGAACGCCTAAAGTGCTACTGTTTTACACCAAATTACATACTCTGAAAGTTTGAAGAGGCAGCTAGTTTTCCCACCCTTGAGAAAGAAATTAAATTAGCTCAAATAAAACCGTGTGTGTCTGTGCGTGTGTGTGTGTCACGTGGGGGGTAGCTGTTTGTCCTTAGAAGTCCAGTTTGACACCTACGTTTTTTTTTTGTACGTAGTCTAAATTATTCAATTCATCAAAAAGACCCAAGAAAGTTGGAACAGAAATGAATACCAAAATTATCCATCAAACCATGACACACACAACTCCTTTTCCACTTTTCACTCGCTTTCCCAGCAGCTGCTCAGTGTTCACATCACTTTGAGCTGTCGCCTGAACGCCTTCCGCACGGTGACAACCATCACAACACTTCACAGTGTACTTTTCACAACACACTTTTTAAGGAACCACTTGGACTGTAAATTAATTACAATGCAATTACCTGATGCTTCATTGATGTCATTTCTGGGTTTAAAAATAAGCCATAGAAATGAGTGACACTGACATATGAGAAGAGCTGGTACACTGTAACATTTATATAATGTAGCATGTACACATTCACGCATACCTCCATCAAAACCCAGTGGTCCACAGCTGGAGAGCGAGTGTCAATCTGTGCCAGCATGTCACGCACCTGCGTGGGCACTTCATACAGTGTGTCAGTTTGGAAATAAACCACCAGTCTTCTGTGCATTTAACACAGTTTGACTTCATGTTAAACATAAGATGAGTTCATCATATTCCATCATATTTCTCAACGATGTGCTACAGAAGTGTGCAGACGCTGAAACACACACTTGCAGAGTTTCCTCGTATGTGGGCAGAGCGCTGTTGGAAACTGTCAATCACAGCTGCCACAAACAACTGACTGATTTATCATGGATATATCACCTGCTTCTTTTATTTTTTGTGAAAGACAGGTGCCTTGATATCTTGATATGAAACAATTTAGTTGATTTGTCTTCTTGAAGTAATATTTAGTGAAAAAGCAGCTGAGTTGATGTGTAGGTGACAACTGACAAACATTCAGGACCAATTCTCCCTGTAATTGGACAATGATTTGACAACATACTGACCAGATAAAAAAACAAAACATAAAACAAAACAAAAAATCCTTAAAACATACTGTGTCTTGTCAGTATCCAGAAATGTTAAAGATATAACAGGTCACAAAAGTTTTAGCTGCAAATGATGTCAGACGTAGAGACTCTGTCAGAGCCCCTGCAGAGTCCCTCAAAGTTTAGTCCCAAAACAGCCTCATTATAACAGCAGACAGGGTTGGGTTTACTGTATGTACTGACAAACACGCTGGACTTTCAAATCAGAAACACTGCGCAATGCAATGAAAATAAATGGTCGATTAATGTCCGAACACTTTCACTGTGAAATGACAGATGTCGCAGAGCATTCGCATCCGGATTAACTAATGAGCTGGAGGAACCTGTATCGAATTACAGAAGGCTCGAACATGACGGGGCTGGACATGAGAGCACCTGACTGGAGTGTTTTTTTTGGGAGATGAACACCTGTCATGCCTGACCGTACATCCCTCTGTTTCCCAGAAGGCCCAAGGGGAGGGAGGGAGGGAACGAGCGGCACTGGCAAATGCCCAAGGCAGTGATATCTGATCCACCTCCCACATCCCACCATAGGCAGAAGGACAATGAGAGAGAGAGAAAAAAAGTCACTTCCCAGACCTCAAAACAAGTGTAAGAGATGAAAGCTGTGTTTCCTGTTACCCCAACCCTCTTCCTCCACCTCCTCCTCCTTCTATTTTGATTTAAGAGCTACCAAGAGATTAAGCCTTTAGCCATATGGTTGTTTCTGGAGGAGATACTTTATGATCGAATCCAGCTAAATACATTGTAGAAGTTTGCTTGATAACCGTCATCACACAATCATTGAGGAAACTGAATTCATTTAGCTAGTTATGCTAAAAACTGCACTCAGAAAGCAACTCCGTTGTACTGTACATATCTACAGTATTTCTCCATCTTGCTTTTTTGAAGATGGTAATGACAAGTATGTTAGATGTTTAGCTTTTTCCCCTTCACAAAAAATATATCAACAAATTTTCTCAGACATTCTTTTCAGCAATTAAAAGAAAACAAACAAGTAAGAACCTCAAACAAGTAAGAACAAATACAGAAGTATTACAGTCAGTAAGTGAGTTGTGTTTTTCTTCTTTTTTTTTTTTTTTTGTTTACAGAGAATGTCCTTCAAACTGGATCTAAGCAGCTGTGTCAGCAAGCGTCCTGCCTGCAGAGGGGTCTTTGATCAGCACACTCAGTCCCTACAAGCTGTTCTGCTGTTGACCCTGACCTCTGACCTCTGTGAAGCCCGAAGAACACTCACTGTTCCTCTAGGAATCAGTAAGGTATCATATGATTTTACCTTGTTGTCGATAACAAGCCTTAGAGTGCTGGAGCTGGAAAAAGCCTGGACCTCTGTGGCGCTCTAACTGCAGATGACATGCTCTTCATTCTATATGCAAATCAATGACTAACCCCGGATCTGATCAAACTAAATTTGTTGCTGGGCTACAGCTGCTAACAGAAGGGAGGGCAACATAAATGACTAAAGTGGATTTAGGAAAGAAGTGCTTACTGTGTAAGTACATATGTGTACATATACGTATACACACACACACACACACACACACACAGACACAGAGAGAGAGACACATACACATATATATAGCTATTTAAAGATTGTAATTTGATTGTGGTGTTTTTCAGTTCTGGTGTGACATGACACTATGAAGAAATCCCTCCAATGTGTTCCCTCCTATGATCAGCAATGGGGCACAAACAGCCGCAGGAGACAAGAAGACACGTGCACAAATAGCCACACTAACACGAAAGAATAATGATAACAAACACACAAAATCAGATGCCTATATGGCACAGACGTGCATCGGAAAAGTTCCTACAGAGACACATACAGCCTGTACAGCTTGAGTTGCGTTTAACGTCGTCGCTCCCCTTTTGTCTTTGACTTGAGATTATTTTGTCACACAATTCTGTCAGAGCTTCGGAGGTTCAGAGATCTGCTCAAAGGTTGCCACTCAGTGTAATTCAGGCTTTGGGCCCCCGATCTCCCATTCATAGTGACTCTTCACTTGTGATGGCATGTGCACTTTCCAAAAGCGTGATTTAATTAGCATTTTATCATCATGTCTCCTTTAGATGAACAAATAGATTGGTCACATGTAATCATCGCAGTATCACTGACCCCCCACTACCACCATAAAAAAAGGATAAATCTTAAAAGAAAACTGATAAGCTTAACATTCAGTGCACATTGCATTTCATTTCCTCCTCTGCGGGGATAGAATATCAAACAAAAAAACATGAAATGTGTTTTAAATCACAGGAGGACGTGGTGACATGATTGTTCACATACACACACACACACACACAGAGCTATGTTTCCATCACTTTTGGGGACATTACATAGACTTACATTCATTTCCTGGAGGCTTCGCCACCACCTAACCATAACAATAAACATTACTTGCCTATTCCTAACCCTCACCTTAACCTAAATCTAACCTCAGTCTAACCTCTTCACCCTAATATTTAATGATTTACATTGTGAGGACTTCCATTTTGTCCCTGTAAGTAAGGTGGGTCCTAGCAATGTGATGGCGTAAACAGATTTTTGTCCCCACAACTACAGGAATACCTGTATACACACACACACACACACACTTCCCTGTTCTTTTTCCCCTCCCTTGTACGTAATCTGCAGAACAATCACACAGCAGCCACACATCACAGTGACAGAGATGCACCTCCTCTCTACCTCTCAGTATCGATCTCCCATCCAATCTAAATGACCCTGTTAACCATTCCCTTAGCCCACCCCACCTCTCCTCTTTACTACCCCTCACTGCTTTGAGCCCTACTTAGCAGCAGCACTAACCCCCTCACCCCCACCCACCCACCCACCCTTACTCCTCTTAGTTTGAAATGGCCCGGTGTGAAATAACTCACATCAGTACAAGAGGGATGAGGTCATTAGAACATGTGACGCCCTCTTGAAACAGCAAGCATGATTGAAAAATCAATTTTGATGCCTGTTTTTTCCTCCTCCTCTCTGCTCTCCTCTCATGCCGTCTGTGTTTGCATTTCTCTCTGTAATGCTCTCACTAACACATTTCCACCATGGAAACAGTGAATCAAAAGACATAAAACTATTAGAGCAACACTTCTTGTACTTCAAATAGCCTTTATCTCAGTCTGCCTTTCTGGCTTTTCATCTTTCTGCTCCGTAGTTTTGAATACGCAGGAGCAAGCTGGCAAAGTTGAGGGTGGGCTTTGGAGTGCAAACTGTCACACTCAAATGATGCTGTGTTAATATGTTATCATATACATAACATAGCCCCCTTTCTCAGTTATATTTCAATCCAGCTCATTACTCTGAGCCTCTCGATAGGATGGTGGTCTTTTGGGAGTGCAGTGGTGGCTTTGAGTGATTTCAGAGTTTTTTGATCTTTTTAGCAAATCGCTCCAGGTTAGCTCTTCCGCTCACCTCACATCTCCCATCCATTAAACTGGAGCCATTTTGAAGTATGTTCTTATTAAATGGCTCCTGTGTTCTTTTGGTTGAATATTTTCACGTTAGAGACGCAAGGACAGGGCCTGCCCACGGCGAAAGAGAGGGAGAGAGAGCGAGAGAAACGTCAGTGTTTCTTTTCCTTTTTTTTTTCTTTACCAGCCGTCAACCTTGTTGGGTTCAGTGTAACTTTCATTAGAGAAGGAGATTTAGTGCACTTGAAAAGACAGATGAAAGAGTTAGAGGCTAATTATCAGGAAATTGAAAAAAGATAGATGTACTGCAGCGACTACAATTAGTGAAGCACAGAATATCAAAGACTTATCAAGAGCAAGCGAAAAGGCTGCCTTGAAGAGCGAGCACAATTAAGGCATCTGCAGCCCATGTGAAATGAGAGAGAAGAGGAGGAATAAAAATATGCCGGCTTGAATAGAGGTCCTTTTTTCAACATTTCAGGGTGGGTGGGGGGGGGGGGCTTTAGCGAGCCGGTAGATGACATTAAATCACTTTGTTAGAAGAGCTTCGCTGGCTGTGAGTTCTCCTCTTCCTCACTTACCCTTCTTCCACCCTCACTTCCCCTCACCTCTTTACATTTATGGTGCCTTTTCCACACTCTTCTCCCCCCCCCCCTTCCCACCACCACTGCACACACACACACACACACACACACACACACACACACACACAAACATCCTCTGTACAGAGGGGATGGGGGTGATGTCTAGCCTCTGCTCTGACGGGACTCTCTTGCATGCTTCATTGCCTCACAAATTTGCACTGATCGACAGTCGCAGGTCACACATGCTCACAAATAGGTCATTTTGGGGCTCTGAGTGTGGGTGGGTGTGGGTGGATGTGTGTCCGCCCACTCTGTGCCAAACATTTTGTCAACACTAGATACACTAACATTCAAATAAAAGATTGAATCACACACTGAAAACACCGGATGATTTTGGGACTTTCTTGTGTCTGTGTGTATGTATACTGCATCACATTATATACTCATTTTGGTAAAATTCTTATACTGTATGAAAACAATATGATTTTAATTGCAGTTAAGTTGATCAACGGAAAAATAATCCGCAACAAACACGGCAAAACATTTTAATGCATCACTTTAGGCGGGCACCTGATAATCTTTTCACAAAAAAAAGACACTGAAAATAATTTTCAGTTTCTGCTCTAATCTCAGTCAGTTTTCCTTTATGATTGACAGCCTCATGGTCACAAATACACACAAATACCCCAATAAGGACAGAGTGTGAGTATGTTTGTACAAAGGCTCATTCTCTGTTTGACATTTTAACATTATCATCCTATCCTATATTATCCTGTCTGATCTCTTTAAATACACACCGACGGGACACTTTCTGCTCTGTGCTCTGAGTGTGTGTGTGTGTGTGTGTGTGAATGAAGAAGCATTCTTCTTTAAAACAATCTAGTTTAGCTGTGAAAAACTGCTACTGTTTTATCAAAATATCTCAGGTGAATAAAAGGAGAAAATAAGGATTATTTCGGTAATGACCAACATTAGGGGTGTCTCACTTTGCAGCCAGGCCATGATTGTGACTCCTCAATATGTGAGAGATGCTTCGGGGTCTGTGCTCTTTCCAGACAGGCTTTTACATAAACTGCATGGCAGAGGCCTCGCCAAATCTACCATCTGTTGGATCTCTCTCTCTCTCTCCCTCTCTGCATCTTCCTCCTATCTCTTCTCCCTCTCTTCTCTCTCTCGTCTGTCTGCTTTTCCTCCTTTATTACAAATACAGATCAAAAAACACAGCCATTCTCAGACTGTTTACAAAACAAGAGCTTTTGCTGGTTAGAACAGAGAGCCCTGTTAAAGCGAGTCGTCACGTTTTTTTTTTTTCCCCCAGAACATTTGTTACCATAGATCTTTAGGGATACCACAGTCTTTAGTGAGAGGACCTGCTTTTCTTGCCATTAGTAGAATGATATAAAACATGACAAAACAGCGTCTCTGTGAAGCCGGGTGTTAGACGGGTCTATTCTCTCCGGGACTGATATGTAGGGCAAGAGAGGAACAGCAGGAGGAGGAGGTAAAAAGGGGAAGGCCCTCAGTTGATAGCTAGGGGGCGCACTAGGACATGCACAGCACAATATAGACAACACACTCACAACTGAGGTCCCTATTGGCATGGTAATCCATTAGAACAGTATTGCCCAAGCAAAACAAAGCATAATGCAAGATAGATAGAATGAATTTTCCTATGCAAATCAGAAAGATTTCTGATTTCTAAACAAAATCACAGAGAATCAATCCTTCTCTTTCAATCTCAAAATCTTTCAGCACATAGGAATAGCCACAGTGTGTGTTTTATGTGAGCGTCTGAGTGAGAGCACACTCTCTGTCTCGCATTCACACTCTCACATACTGCGAGATGAGATGAGATATTGGGAGGTGGTGGTGTCTCTTTGGCTGTTGTGCCTG
Organism: Scatophagus argus; assembly: GCF_020382885.2. NCBI lineage: Eukaryota > Metazoa > Chordata > Actinopteri > Scatophagidae > Scatophagus > Scatophagus argus. The sequence goes on from NC_058501.1 coordinate 7,540,793, forward strand.
AGGCCCTAGCACATGGGATGAGGGGGTAAAACAAATGCTAATGTCTCTCAGCCAACTAGCACACATGTCTAGAGATAGAGGGGGGTGGGATAAGAGAGCTAGATTGGCATCTGTCTGTTAGCATTGCAATCCACAGTACAGTGGAGTGCTGTTTTATGCGTTCATTGTTTCACTTGCCCTACAAGCCGCATAGCTGAAGTGCCAGGAAATTAATTACTCTCTTTGGGAAATTTCTTTTTTTTGTCAGTTGCATGTTGAATACTTTGAATGGTATCAATTGCAGAACATGAAAAGCGTGTGTGAAATATTGGCAGATATTTGCTTGCTGAAAACTGAAAGATTTAGCATACTTTGAGTGCAGAATGATAAGACGCTTGGAAAAATCTCTTCTTGCAGCTGCCATTGTTTTTTCAGAGTCAGAAGAAGAACAACAGCGATCAGTAAATATCAGTGAGTGACAGTATAGAATCCTTTGGCTGAAAAAGACGATTTATTTTTAAGGGTTAGCATCTGCAAATGCCTTTGCATGCGTGCATTGATGCACATGTTAATGTCTTCTGTGTGTGTGTGTGTGTGTGTGTGTAGAAAACCCAGAGCCACTATCTGCTGTCTCCTCATTCATTCCCACCACCTGATCTCCATCTGCATTGACAGCTGTAATGCTGACTCTTTTCATCCGTGCTACAGTTGAAAACAGCCAATAACAGCGAGCACGGAGCCCAGCACTGCAGCACACCGATGTTTGTGTGTGTGTGTGTGTGTGTGTGTGTGTGTGTGTGTGTCATTCACTCACCTCAGACAGTGTTACAACTCACCCTGTATTTTTAACTCATCTCTACCAGAACTGTAATCTTGCCCATTGAACCTTCAAATTGTTGGATGTTACCTCAAAGGGAATTGGAGAAGAAAAACATTACCTATTGCTTATCATCACCTCTCCTACCTCTGTCAAACCTGTGTTTGCTTCTCTGCCGCTCTTTTTTTCAACCTGCTACTTTTTCCTGGTTATTTTTTTTTTCTCATTTTTTGTTCAGAATGGATGCACCCTCTTGTTCAATTCAAGAGTTTATTCTCATTCTTTTTTTTTTTTTTTTTTGTACAATATTGCCAAAGCAAAATGTCAGTTTTCTCACTCTGACAGGCATGTTTATTCTCTGAAATCACAATGAAATGATTAATAATTTAATTCAAAGTCATGTATTAATAGGATCTATAACAACACAGAAACAGCTACAAAACTGAAATGCCATTGAAGGCATGGCAGCGATTCAGAGTTGTGCAACTTGTTTTTTTTCTTTCTACATTCTGATTTTATGTTACATTACATCTCTCTCATGCTTCACCCCTTCTGCCTTTCCCTCCCTCAGTCTCTCTCTCTCGCTCTGTTTTATTTTCCCTCTCTCTCCCCATGTCGCTCGCCCTTTTCTTTGGTTACAGGATTATAGTGCTGAGGGTCAGAGTCGGTGTGTGCTGGACTATGAGGCAGAGATTAGCCTCCAAAGTTCCTGCCCAGCACAGTTCATAAAAGGAGGAGGTGGTGGAGGTGGTGTGTGGGGCAGACTTAGGGAGTGGGGAGGGGATTAGTCTGAGAGAGACTGAGCTGCAACTCTGTAAGCAGACCTGTTCGCCTCCAACACCTATCCCACCCCCTCCTTGGAGAATGGTACAGTCCTGCATGAGTTTGTAGCTCTGCCCTGTCAGGCTTTTTTGGTAGAGTCCGGCCCAGGAGGAATGCTAACTCACAAAGCTAGTGCCTGTCACGGCTTCTCCGCTCTAAACCTGAAAACACACATACACAAGAGGTGTACACATACACACACTTAACCACACACACATTTCTCCTGTCACGGCTCCTCCACACCAGGCTGGTAATTAAACTCCCACTGATTTACTGAGTGACACCAACAAATCCCAACCCAGCTTTTTTTTTATGACAGCCATACCTCCTCGGGCAACAGTCACAATCTTTTTTCTCTCTTTGTATATGTTTTTTTATGCTGTCTTTGTATGAGGCTTGGGGGCAGGGAATTACATCTACCATCTTTCTTGAAAACATAAAAGGAAAGAGCAAGAGTTCATGCACACATGCAACAAAAAACAGACTCTCAGTCTCAAGTCACAAGATTGAAATGTGCATCTCCACGTTATAAATGAAGCCCATTATAAAGTATGGTATGCTCAAGCACCCCGGCCCCTAACATGCATTTTAAGATCTATAATTAGCCATTCCCTGTGACAGAAAGCCTTGCGGGTGTCTGGCTGACCACTCATGATGACACTGTGAGACATTTCACCTTTGTAATTACACCAGGAAGAATGATTGACAGTCCACTCCAAGCATCCACCATCAGCACAAGACTCAGACAGCCAATGGGTGTGAGAGTCTTTGACTTCTAAATCTGATTCCTTCCCCCAACATGAGGACTTTGTCGTCAAACCACAAGCAAGACTCATGTTTGTCGACGGCGCTATCATTTACCCTTCCTCAGTCAGGCAGAATTAGCAGGAGCACAGGGAGATGAGGGACTGTCAGTGTATCTGATTCCTCTGTAGGGGCTCTGGGATGATGCTTGGATAGGTGCACGGGTGGGATAAGATCCTCAGATCCTTGGCAGCTGCCAATCAAGCAGCTCTCTGAAGTGCAATCAATATCATCAAGCTCCTCGTCAACCGGATCTCAGAAGAAAGCACGTCTTAGTTTATTTTGCGAGTGGAACAGAAGATTTACATCAGGAAATAGGAACTAAATGTCAAAACGTATCAATCTTGCAGAGAACTTTTCTGTTCTATCTTTTATTTGATGTGTGCCTGTTATCATAAAGGTATAACAAGAAAAATGTGTTGTGGAAGGTTTTGTTGCATTGCAGGAGTGTTGGCTAGCGATTAGATAGGTGAATGGCTCCCAGACTGTGGGACTAAAGGTGTGTCATGAGGGGCGGGGGAAGGGGGCGGGGTAGTGGCGGATTTGCGCTGACAGCTCGACACATGGAGGGTTGCCGGTTCCCTCCTGACAGAGAGAACGGCATACTAAATGCCTACCTGAGGTGCTACAGATGGAGAAGTCAAAGACAGAGGATCCTTTACAAGGCATTTTGGAAGGCACCATTAATATTTCATCAAAACTGCGTTTACACACGCAAACAAACAAAAAAGGAAGTGTGTCGCCTTAATCCGCCCTGCAGTCTCTCACTCACTCACACACACATCTGCTCTGTTCTATACTTCTGATCCCTCTTCACTCACTCTTCTTTTCTCTTTACTCTTTCACCCCCACCCCCACCCCCAGCCACACGCTACATTTTGTTCTCTCACTTTTTATTTCACTTACTGTGGAAGCAAATAGACCATTGAGTTGTTATCAAAGGAGGTCTATGCACGCAGTACATACTTTACTCGAGTGTTACCCTCAGAATGTTTCTTAAAGCTACACTAATCAATACCTTTTGTGTAAAATGGGTCAACTGTGACTGTGTGTCATCAATAGTGATAAACGCTCAAGTACGAACTCAGCTATATCCTTCAGCTGCTATGAAACGTTATAGCGTCTTTCATCTTATTGTTTTGATTTGGCATGGCCTGTAACTTTTCTGACTGTGGTTCGCTCTCACTAAAAAAAAAGTGAAAAACCCTGTGCATGTTACTTGTTCCGCACCAAAGGGTGGAGCACAGTGGAGCATTTAACAGCTAAAGAACCAGATATTTCCTAAAACAGGAGAAGAAGGAGACCCCAGATGAATATTAATGTGCCTATCTGTCTGTCGTACATGTATTTTGCTCTCATATTCAAGATGCCACTATGTCATTGTTTGTATTTTTAAATTGAGAAAATAACTGTTTAAAAGTCATATGTAACTCACATATGATGGTTTGTATTAAATAAATAATTGATGTCACAGGTCCATGTAATTTAACCTGACTTTACATTAAACATTTTTGTGATGCATTTTTATCAAGAAGCTTCACAAAATAAAATGATTTCAAGGACAATGGAATCCAAATAAAAACATTTGTTGCCATGTATTTTCATTATTCTGACTATAATCCGCCGATGTGTTCATATCAACACAAAATCAGATGCAAATTCAATCAGCCTTTTGACCCTTAGACTGCATTCACTGCAGAACATAATGAAATGATTTCTCTCTGATCACTGTGTGCATCACTCATGCATTCTGTGGCACTCTTGGATTGTTGGCCGATGTGATCTGAAGCCATCAAAGATATTTATGGAAACTGTCAGTAACCAGAGAAATCAAGAGAACAGCTCTGCTTTGGCATGTTAACTAAAGCCATGGACTGTTTAGGTTTAGAGATTATGCGGAGGCTGGGAATCCGTATTGTATGCTCAGTCACAGTAAAATCTTGTGTAAATAGTGCAGTATTATGAGAAACAATCACTCCAATCCACTTAATACAAACATGAAGTGGCCTGACCTGACTTTACAGTATTTGCAGAGTAACAGACTTCTCTTGCACATTACAGAAAACGTGATTTACAGCATATAGACGTTAAGGACACATATGTAAAGATTAATGCCAACACACACACACACTTTCTCTCTCTTTCTCAAACACACACACATACATTCGCAGACACACATGGCACGGTGGTAGATCAACATGTGACGGTGAGAGATAGCAGCAGCTTGCCGTCTTTGCCGGGAGCAGCCATTAAATAAACATGTCAAGTTGTGTGCGTTTTAATGATGATCAGCCGAGCCCGGTTTCCCTGTGAAGCGCCAGCCAAAAAGGATCGACACAGTGCAACTCCCCAGACCTCCTCTCTCTCTGTCTCTGCCTCTCATCGACACTTCCCTCACGTTGACAGAGATGGAAAGAAAGAAAAAAGAAGAGGCAGGCCCTTTTGAATCAGGTTTGGGGTTGAAGGGGTGGTGGTGGTGGTGGTGGAGGGGGGTGTTGTTTGTATGATGATTTTTCATTTGAAGAGAAAGAAAAACATCAGTCAAGTGCAGGCTTTTGTGAGGGTTTTAACACAGCGCTATCCCCGGTAGTGTGTGTGGTAGTTAGTTCTGAGTGCGATGTGTTTGACATGAGAGTGAATAACGGCCCGGGCTGGTAAACGCTCTGTTTGTGTGTTTACGGCGTTGCACACCCTTAGGTGAGGAGTCGCTCTCTCTCTCTCTCTCCCCCTCCCTCTCTTCTTACTTCCGTCTCGGCTTTGAAGAGCAGGGGCTCGACGTCGGATTAAAGTTTGTTTGTTTTACGTTTAGCGAGCGAGAGCTGCCATTTCTCTCCTCCTTTCTCCTCATCTTCTCCCACTCGCCTTATGAATACTCACACTCTCGCACACACCTAAGCAGTAAATCTCGCAAACACAGCCTCATATCTGCACACGCGCACACACACACACACACACACACACACACACTCACACACACCTCAGATCAGAAGTAGTGTGGAGTGCTGAGGCTGCATATGTAAATGCTGAGAGATTGTCAAGTGTCTGGGTGTGCATACATCAGGGTAATCAAGCCAGCGCTGATGGGGAGAGCTCGCTCCAGGAGCAGATCTGCAGTACTGGCAGTCACACAGCCGTCACTGAACTGCTGCCAATAATGGGTTTGAGAGGTGCTGGAGGAGGGGGTAGAGTGCGTGCGTGTGTGTGTGTGTGTGTTTACTTGCACACAAACATGCCCATCTGCAAGTTACCATCTATTTTGTATGGCATGTGTGCATGCATGTATGTTAATGTGACACCTCTATGATAGAAAAGCTGATTGAGAGTGTGAAGGTGAAGCCAATCTGCCCACAGAGGCGTTGGAGTTGCAGTTGGAGTGCTGCTGAGTTACAATCTGATAGAAAAATGCCCGTGGATAAACTGGCCTAGCTTCACCTTCCTTTGCAAAGCTACTGTGTCCAATGTAATAATAAGCTTTTACCTCCTTTCCAACCTCATCCTACCATACTCTTCTGTTTTTGTATCTTTGTCACACCAGTCATAGCCTGAGGATGAAACAATGAATCACAGAATCTGACTGTTGATCAGTTAGTCTGTCTGGCCATACTGTTGCACATCATATTACATTCTTGTCTGTATAACCCAATATTAGTCTATTATCCGGTGTCTTATACAGCATCTGATGATGTGAAACGTCATAACAGTTGTTAGCAATTCAGTATAACCACAAGCACTATACTACTGAATAAATATTTCTTGTTCATTTATTAATTATAGTATTTTTTTTTTTACCTTATTTAGTTATCCAGCCTATGGTTTAGATGCATTTACATCAACAGCTGGTTAAAATTCACACCCAGCACTCCTGTCCTCACACACTCCACCTCTGGACAAATCCAGGTTATTCCTGAGTCCAGGCGTAATGTTGGAAAGCCAGCTGTTGTTAATTCAACACTGAGTAGTAGTCAGAAATGTTGCTATGATCTATTTTACTCGTTAATCTAAGCAGGTCAGCAAACTAACATTAGTCTCTTTCTTCAGTTAGCTACATGACAGTTACACTTGGCCTTTACGGTGTAAACATTTGGTAACAACTCATCTTCACATAAGCTTGCGTGGTGCAACACATCTTCATTAAAACTCCACCTGATAAATACTTACATTAGAACCTGGCTGTGTGAAATTCCTCTAGAATAGAATTCCTCTACTACTGCCTACTAGTGTATATTAACCCATGACTCCTTGCCTTACCATATCCCTGGGTACCAAATACCATACAATTCCACACTATCATGTCCTTTGTCTGCTGTGTTATTCATGCTTAGCCTTACAATACTATTCTACTCAGCGGTATACTTTATCTCATCCTAGTCTGTCACACCCTGCTCTCTGTTGTACCCTACAGTATTTTCCCTTGCTTTGCAAGAGCCCTGGCACATCTGATCAACTAAACAGATCCCCCAGCAGGCCTCACACTTCCCTGCGGAGAGCCCGGGATTGGGAGTAATGTTAACATTGCATTACAGTGCACCGCCACATACACAATGTCCTCAATGAACGACACGGCTTTATCTGTCTCTCCTGGGATCTCTCCCTCTCTATTCCTATGATATTCTCACTGTCCCTACCTCTCACCTCCCCCCTCCCTTTTTCTGCACACATGTGCGATAGACAGAATATCAGGATTACTGTATGAGCTGACATGGTGACATGGTGTAAATCGTCAGATTCGTGTTTGTTTCCGCCCAGAAACTGTCACCCTCTAATAACGAGCCCCCAAAACCCAACACAATTGGCGCTGGAATGGCAGGAGTGGCACAATAGGCACAAAAACCCGGCAATCTTGTCAACATATACAAATGGAAGGCATGGAAGGAAGCTACACACATCCCCTTTTCTCTTGTTGTCATAGGACACACATGCACACCCTTCACATCTTCTTCCTGAATGGTGTCAGCAGAGGCCTGCAATTAATTTGTGTAATTGCCATACACACTCACACATACACACACACACACACATATCCATCCACCACCTACCCCTCCATCCAAGCCTTTCAACCCCCTTTGAATTTGGCACTGCAGTCATCCTATTTTAACCTCACCACCACCAACAGCTTTCTTTCAGGACTTAGATGGGTTGCCAATATTTAACAGCAACACACAATTAAACACAAAGACACAGTCTTACTGTAGCCTGATAAGCAAGATGGTGGATGGTGATGGTTTAAAGGCCTTCATAGCCAAGTAATGGAAGCAGAACTGGCTTAATTTACTTCATCTTGAGTATGTCTGTGTAGATTCTCAGCCATCTTCAGTAAAAATTTTGATATTTTGTACTTAAAGACACCAATAGAGAGCTGGTGCCATTCAACAAGATAGTTGGAATTCAACCAGCTCCCACTGCAATCTCACATTCAGAATTTCCGTTTTTTATTGTTCCTATTCTTCTTTTCTTCTGATTGTGGATGGTCCAGTTTCACTTTGGATGTCTCTAGCTTGAAGTAATCTTTCTTGAATGATATTCTCTAACTCACCGATAACAGATTTCTGTGGTTCACTGCAAAAGCAAATAAATGTAAAATAGTTTTTCTCCAATTATTTTATAGTGTTCAGAATGTATAAGTCATAAAAACAATATTAAGGTGAAAGGTTTTTTAAACAACTATAATAATCCTCATCTATCTAACTTGAATAACACTGACTGTTTAACGTCAAGTGTTTTTTTTTTTTGATTGAGAAAACAAACATTTTGGTCTAACGTCAGTGTTTGTGTTTGCTTGTGTTTGTGCTTTAATAGCATCGCTCCTGAGTTGCCATAGGGAAAGTATCTGTGCAGCAGCAGCTGCAAAAGAGGGGCCTCCCAAACCCGGCTGACGCGAAGTGACAGCTCTGTATATCTCTCACTGGCACTGACAGCTGACAGATGGATAGCACTCATACACCGCAGGAAAAATAGACAGAGAGAGAGCAGGGGAGGGTGAGGAGGGGAGGGATGGAAAGAGAGGAAGAAAGAGGGAGAGAGAGAGGGAGAGAAAGCCCCCAGGATAATTCGCCAGCATTGCTCTCTGTTCAGAGGGCCGGCGTTTGATTGAGTGCTACACAGAATAATAAACCCTCCACTACCCGGTGCAGTGCCAAGCTTTCTCTCCCTCCTTATCTCTCCCTTTCCCCTCCCTTTCTCTCTAACCCCTCTCCTCCTTTAATTCTCTCCTTCTCTCCTCAACCCTTTTATTGTCACCCCTCTTTGCTCTTGCTCCTTTATGCTATGCCTCCTATTCCCCAGGCCCATCTTCAACACCTCCTGGTCTATCTTTATGTTTTTCTCTCTGTACTCTCTCTGCTCTCCTTTTCACTCATCTGCTATCTGCCTCTATCTGCCATCCCGGTGTATTTGTCTCTCTCTATCTGAGGTGAGAGAGACAGGGGTAAGAGGTCCCTGTCAAACAAACCAACAGTACTCACTCACAGCTATTCCCCTGTGCATCTGACTGTGTATCTGGATCTGTACAAGCCTCTATGTTTCCACAACTACAGACACAGGAAGCATACATGCACACACACACACACACACACACACACACACAAACAGATAGGGTAGCTTTCACCACAGCAGGAGAACATGTGATGTACAACACTAACACTAGCATTATATCAAAGGCAAGAAAATGTTCATTAAGTTAAGAGACTGGCAGTGTAAGGATAAATGCAATTCTGAACAATGTAGCATAGCAAATGATAATTGGATGAGTGTCAGATAATGTCAGAACATGTAATCATAGTTATCTTGTGAAAGTACTGTATATTTAAACATGTTAAATTGTTGATATTCTGGAAATCCAGTTAAAATGATTTAATCTTTAAATCTTTTATCTTTATAACGCTGAGCCCTGTATGATGTTAATGATGCAAACTGATACAGAACTCATCTGAGATGTTACATATAAAATTACAACTAGCTAATCGATGCCTGTGTGTTTCCACTAGTATTTCATTATGAATCAGCAGCAAACTGTAATTAAAACTGGTTCTGCTGTTATATGAAAACATTTTGCATGCAGTCTGATAAAGTAACCCACTTCTTGAGACTAATGTTTACTGATTGTTATCAGTATTCCATCCCTCTGTTGATCCCATCATGTTTTGGTCAGTGGCTTAATGTCCTGAAGCAAACTTTATACAAGAGCTCAGATGAAGCAGAGCAGCGGCAGCATTTTGTTGTTGTTCTAAAATAAAATAAAAATATAAAAATTCTCATCTCTGATGTGACTGTTATTACATGTTTATTCATAAAAATAAGAAGCAAGCAACACAATTCTTCATGTCTTCATGCCATTTGACATCCACTTCTATTGCCAAGCAAAAGCCAAAAAGTCTGTGTGTGTGTTTCATTTTTCACCTTGTAACAGCAAAAATGTGAGGATTTTTTTTTTTGCTAAAAGATGACAGGAAAATGAAAATCAGTTAGATGCTAACATTTAGACGCTGTGCTAATATTTTACTGCACACTGTTTAGCATACACCGTGTGACAGATAATGATGATCCATGTTAAGCTTACAGTATGTCAAGTAATAACACTTAAACAACCAACAGACATATTTTCTAGCAGGCCACAGGGCAAATCAAAGCACAAAAGACAAAATCCTTTGACTCCAAAGAATAAATTTCATCAACAGTGCAGGTATGGGGTCGTGGGAATCCACTGGATCTTTAGGTACAGGCGTGTACAGGTTTAAATGTGTTTATCTAATGAATGTAAAACGTAGCCCCTGTGTTAAGACATTCAAACAGTCACACACAAACTTGTAGCCTTATACTTCTCAGGATATTGTACTAACTTACTTCCTTTCTCTGGAGGCCTAACCCTGAATGCTACATACTTAACCCCAACCCCGACCCCAACTTTATCTAGTTATAATCCAAACCTAAACGCTCTCACTCTTTCAAGTCTGAACCCTAAATTAAAATCTTAACCCTGTGGGTGCAGGATTTTTCTCCCTGGAAAAGAGGTCTCCACACATGGTAGTGTGTTCACATACGAGAAACATGTTTCTGTCTTTCAAACACTACCTCTTTACCTTTATCTGTACTCCATATCTGTGGTGAAGGCTTGCCACAATGTGGCAAGGGAGACCCGTCTTCTAACCCCCATCCACGTCCTGTCCTCCCTTCTCTGCTGCTTTTATTTGGGGAGTGTGAAGAAGAGGATTAGCAGTGGCTGTTGGAGGGGAGGAGGCATGCAGGGAGGGAAAGACAGGAAGGCAGAGGGTCACATTGAAGAATTAAAGGTGTGTATTTGCTGCTTTTTTGTTGCTGTCCACTGTGTGGCGGAGACATGAAATGGGCACCTCTGTGTTGTGTTTGTGAATGTCACAGTTCATCCCCTCTGTCTCTCTTTACCCACACACACACACACACACACAAACACACGTATGTTTGGTTCCGCTCTATTTTCCATCTCCTCCATGAGGGTTAATCTGTGGATGTGTTCCAGTGCCCTCCTTCTCTCTTCTCTCTGTCTCTTCTCTTCCTTCATCCTCCTCCTTTTCTTTCCCCTCTCATCCCTCCATCCCCTGGGTCTGTACACGGCCTGTTTCTCTGCATCCCAACATGGGGGTGGGGGTGGGAGAAAGAGGCTGCCTGGCTGCTCGACCGGCCGGCTGGCATGGAATTGAAGGATGTTTACTAAATAGCCCCCATGTCCCTGTGCCTGCCATTTAGTAGTCAAGACTCTGCTTGTCTGTTACAGCGCAATATGAAGGCAAAATGACTCATAGCTTGCCACGGTGACACGCTGCATGCATTGAGCTCTCTATATGGGCCTTGTGTTCACAGTTTTCAAACATCTTATTACGTCACTGTAATTAGCACTCAGTCCTCAAATATGTTTTCTGACCTTTATTCATCTGGGAAAACACCATAGCATAATTTTTACTTCCTGCAACACCCTACTCCACGTTCATCATGACAAACACTCACGCTGGATGCAAGCAAAGAACAGTGCCTCTTAGTTACTGAAGGAGAGTTGTGTTATACTGTCACTTTCCAGAGTTACAATTTTATTTCTTCTGTTTGGATTTGTGAATATAAATATGATATTAAGAACTTGCTAAAATGCACGTTTTTGACGTTGGACTTCAGTCATTCATCAACCTAGGCCAGTTCACAAGCTCTCTCCCTTGCAAACACACACATACACACACACAAACACACAAGGCAGGTCTGACTCATAGAGGGACAAACCAGGCTCATCATAAATCAAGATGATAAATCCTGATCATAAGTCAGTCAGGCTGGTGTCAGAGCCAGCAGTCAGAGACATGCCCTCAGACGACAGGGACACCGGTGACACCCATCACCTTCACATGTCACCCAGCTGAGACACATAGCACACACATGCACACACACACACACACCTACAGGCCTCTTTGTCTGCTACCACTTGCTCTCTTGTCCTTCAAACATCCTGCTAAGGACATGTACCCAAAAAACACACCTGGGTACACAAAGCACACACTTTACTCAAGATAGAGGTCTCCATTACCCAAGCAGCACTAGCCAGAAAAAGATGTCTGAATTCACTCCTTTACATGAGAATTTCAACATTGAGTGAGACAGAAGTGGCTTCAGCTATTAGCCCGGGCCGACCTTCATTAACGGATTGCCATTGATTCCTCCCAACGAGCTGTTTACCTAATTAAAACCCGGAACCCCACATCAGTTTGCCTAAATAAATATGCCTATTAAAATACGCCTTTGCAGCGTACAGACAGAGGCAATGTGTGGCTCATTTCTCAGTGCTGTGCTGCCAACCTTTGTGGGAGATATGGAGTTAAATCACACTCGGAGAGGCGAGTGTTTGACAGACCTGGTCCTTGTGCCGCTTGTCACGCACATTTGATATTTTGATAGCTTCCCGTCTCTTCCCATTAGCCCCTGGGGTCCCGAAACCATTTTAGATGTTATCGGCAAAGCGCTGGGGGTTAATTTCGTGTCTCGTCAGGAGCGCCGGCACAGAACGGTATTGCACTGTCACCCATCGTGGCCAATCGCCGCAATCGGCCCGGCTTATCAGGGAGAGTTGTGTTACACTGACTGACACATGACAATGACCCTGGTGACTCTCTGAGAGCTGATAGCATCTGGGTTTTCTTTTTGCTACCTCTCTTTCTCTCCTCTCCCAGCCTCCCACCCACCCCGCCATTCTGTCTGACTGCGGGCAATGTAGAAATTGGGACTTTGTCTCTGGGGAAGTGGAAAGAGTAGGGGAGAGAGTGTATGGTGTCTTTGTAGGAGTGCATTACACACATGCACAGATAATACACACAAGGCAACCCCCCCCCCATAAGCTCAGTGAATCCACTGTGTGTGTGTGTGTGTGATAATATGCATGCCTATCTCTGGCCATCCAGTTTTATCAGCGACAAAAAGGTATTGGTTTCACTGTTTGGTGTGGAACAGCGTGGAGCCATGGGGCATGCCTGCTCAATAATCTGCTAACACACTGAATAAAACACACACACAAATCTATGCACATGCACCCACACACACTCATAAATGCAAAACAATATGCATAAGCATGCTGAGTATGGGCAGGTGGGACATGTAAAGGGGTATATGCACGTGAGTTCTGCACGCCAAACACACATATTAAAAAATATGTTCACACAAGGTGCGTTCTGGCTGTCCATCAAGAGTCTCCCAGTGATTTCCATTCTCCCCTGTCTTCCTTGAGACATGGGCCAGTTCTTTTTTCTTCCCCACTGCTTTAATCCCCTATTTGCTTTCAGCTGCTGCTACTGAGGTAGTGTTTATCTTCACTCATACACACATAGTGTAGCTTGAATCAGCGTGTATTTATGTGATTGATTTCATTTGCAATACATCACAAAAAAATGAGCATACATGTAATTTATGTGTCACACTTTAACATAAATCAAGCATGATGGCATTGATTTTGAGATATTTCTGTGACAGCCATAAAGAAACAAGACCGTGGTGGCTGCATTTTACATCTGGAAGGAAACCTTCTACTACATGACAGGAACAGGAAGAGGTTGCTGCCCTTTCAAGGCAAAAGTTTCAGGCAATGGCAAGTGATGACAGAAGTAAGAGGCCAGTATTCTAAAAAATAACAAACAATCCTGCTTTTGTTTTGCTACCAATTGTAAAGATCCAAGGTTTCCAACCTGGGGCCCCAGTGGATCCCAAGATAAAGAGTCACATGATGATTAAAGGAATATTTTTCCTGACTCTTTGATAACAATTTGTTTGTTTCTTGTGAAATACTGGTTCATTTCAAATCTTGAGAGCCCAGATGAATTTATCAGTTGAAATCATTTTGTTTGAATAGATCACCAATGTTGTCTACACTAAAATCAAAATCTGTGTTTATGGGTTGTAAGTAGACATGCCTTCATTTTATGGGTTCAACTGGGCAAAACAACTTGGAAGCACTGATCTAAATTACAGTCTCCTTTGTTTGTAGTATTCACACCCATGCACAACAGGCAACTGGCCAATGATATATTGTTACTGGATTGATTGAAATTAAACAAATTCTTGTAAATCATACATTCAGTCCGATAATTTTTCTCTTGGACAGCAGTAGTACACTAGATGATGCATTGGCGGGTATTTGTACAAGTGAAGACAGCAAAAGGCAAACGCACGTGTGTGCGTGTGTGTGTGTGTGTGCGTAATTCTTTGGGCGCCAGCCATGTCAATCAGCCCCCTGCAGCGCAACTGCCCTTCACACTTCTGTTTATCTGCTGCTGCTGAGGACTGGAAAGACTGATAAGAGTACATCACTCCCTGTCTCTCTCTCTCTCTCTCTCTGTCTCTCTCTCTCTTTCTCCTCCTGCTTCTCTCACACACATCGCACACAAACACCCGCAGATTGTTAGCTGTCCCTTTCAGCAGTCTTCACCATCAGTGAGGTTCATCGAGGCCGTGTTTCACAACAGTCAGAAGCAGCATCACATTGTTTGAAATGAGACCTGTCTATTGTTACGATTCACCCCACGATGTTCGTTTTCCGTGTGTATTCTACTTAATCAGATGTTTAAAACTTGTACATTGAGAATGTATTGCTTCCTACTACATGGAATGCTTTATGTTTATTCCTCAGATGTGGAAAATTATCACAGTGATGTATCTAATGGTCAAGGGGAGATCATACTCTTGGTTTCCTCTTGCTTATTCTGGCTCCATGTGTGTTTGAGCTGTTTCAGATTGTGTCCTATATTATAATCAAGGATCAGAATCCATTTTCCCTATCAAAGCACTTGCCGCTGGCAATGTTGATTAGCACAAACCCTCAAAATGTTTTTTTTTTTTCCCTTTTTTCCCCCGCCACCACCTGAAATGTTCTCTTTTTATGTCTGATGGCCAACAACCGCGAGGCTCTACATTTCTCTGGAGACTGGCCATTGTTACCATGGTCGCTGGACAATATTGGCGGCCATTGTGCCACCCATGTACACCTGTCACTCAAGGATGAAGAGACCACTCTGAGCACACAGACACACTCCACTGGAGTGAACATGCGTGTATGGATTTGCTGAGCGTTGAGGGAGTCCATTTGTGTTTATTGAGTGGGTTGAGTTTGCACGCCTCTGTGTGTGAGTGTCTGGCCGTGTGCGTGTTTTGGGCGCGCGGCTGCGTCTGTGTGTGTCCTCACTCAGTCAGCCAGCTGAGTCTGCAGTCAGTTTACATTTGA
This sequence comes from Scatophagus argus, assembly GCF_020382885.2. Classification (NCBI taxonomy): domain Eukaryota; kingdom Metazoa; phylum Chordata; class Actinopteri; family Scatophagidae; genus Scatophagus; species Scatophagus argus. Next base: position 7,555,933 of record NC_058501.1, read on the forward strand.
CTGCAGGGCAAAAGCTCGAGCAAGAAATGAATTCTGACTCACTGAGCGCCTCACATAAATTCCTTTTCTCATATTCCGACACAAAAGACAACATATCTGCATTGCATTAGCCCTGGGACTCCTTTCTCATTCTGATGATGATTTAGGGATGTTGAGATCTCCCTATGAACATCAGAGTTGAGCCAAAGAGAAACAGTGAGACCGAGATAAAGAGGAAAAAATCACTGAGAGATGGATTTGGTGTGGGTTGAGTGGTGCTGAGAAAACACTAAATTATATTTAGTTTTAGTGCCCAGCCAGAAATTCTACTTTTTCCGAATGATTTGTTTGCAAATATTTGAATCTGCATTCTGTTAAATGTAATATGCAAAATATTCAGAGATGTGACAATGGTTGTGAACAAATTATATTATACCGTATTTTCACATGTCAACTGCCACTCAGACAGTAAGTCATTCAACCAAATGGGAAAAGAATGACACCTGTGTGTATTGAACTAAGCCACAAGTGCACAAAGCAATCACCACACGCAAGAGAATTTCTGCTTGGCAAGCGGTGGAGGGCATACATGCTCTCCGAGGTCACTGTGCTCTCAAAGCTGACTTTGAATGACTTGACTTTTGTGGAAGGAAACCAGTGGAGGGACTGGCCCTCTTATGATCGGTCACTTTCAACACAATCACACCCTACTTGAACACTGATTGACAGCTTCTCCTTTATGAAAATGTCACATTTAATTAAAATTTCACAAGTGAATCAAAATTTTAAAATGTGAAATGAAAACACTGTCGCTTGAAACTGGTTGTACTGTATTTATGTATTTATTTATTTTGAAAATTTCGAAAATTTTGAAAATTTCCACATAAAAATGTACGTTTTCACGAGTGATTTCCATACGTCAATATGTGACGAGCTTGTAGATTAAAATTTCCACATATGGAAACAACTTCTTAAATGACAGAGCTTTGGAGCAGAGCAGCAGGAGGAGATCAGAGAGGAACGCAGAAAATATTGTCTCCATAAAACATGATCATGTTTCACCAAGATCAGTGAATAAAGTTCTAAAGTTGTATTTTTGTACAGTAATCAGTGACGCTGGGCCTGCAGACACGTTTCACTTTTTGTTTTTCCAGCCTCACTCTTCTCTCATTTGTGGTCGCTCATTTGTGGCTAGATAAACAGAAAATTTGTCAAATTCATTGCCTCATATAGCGATTTTCCTAGTTTCATCTAAAGCAGGTCTGAAAATCAATAGACACAGTCAGGACTCAGTTGCTGGAAATAACAAGCCTTTGGCCAAACTGTCTGCCTGTTGTTCAGTTGCAAAACTGACTTTGAGTGACAACTAAATTGTCAGTTTAATATCTTTTCATTTACTAAATTTTCTTTGATCATATCAAAATATATTACATCAGTGAAACACATTTCTAAAGTGTCTTATGGTAACTTATGTTTTCCTCTTTTCTGATGATTATATTGAGTAAGTTGTTCATTGTGTAAGTTGCTTATGCCTCTAGCAGTCTTGTGTTGATTGTCTTGACTGGCACATTATCGGTATCTTTTCTTTCAGTTTAAACCTACCAAACTGAGTTGAATTTCACTGAGAGATATGCATGGTCGTTTTTTTATTTTATATTTTTCTCTCACACAGTTTCTCTCTCTGTCTCTTGTCCTTCACTTGCTGGATAATGTTTTCTTTTGCCTGAGTTGATGGCGCTCGATTACTATTTAGTCCCACAGATTCCACTGTCTCCGAGACGCAGAGAAGAGGTTGCTGTGATAGAAAAAGAGTGGGAGGAAGATGTAGCAACAGAAATGATCAGTTTCAGTTTTTTTTTTTTTGTTGTTTGTTTTTTTTTTGAGTACCTGTTGTTCGCAAAGGTCGTTTGTGTGGCAGGGAGATGTTTCAAAGAAGGGAAAATACAGTAGGTGCTTCAGCATGACGCGTTCATAGAGGAAAAGCTCCCTGGTCTTGACAGATGCCATTTCTATTTTTATTGTGAGATGCTTCACAGTGCTCAGAACCATCTGATGACTCGAAGAACGACTTTCTTTTGTTGTTTTTAAGGTGTATCTGTGAAGATGGTTGATGTCTCAAATTGTGCTGTAAAATGACTGCATGTACTCTGCTCATACAGTGTATATTTTACTTGAAAGGATGCCCTGATGCTTCACCTTACCAATATCTCAGCTAGCTACTGCAGTGACGCTTCTGTGAAGATCTATCAGAGTGGGTGGAAGAAAGTATATGATTAACTTGTTTTTCTACAAAACGCACAAATTTAATCAGTTAAAACACTGATCATAAATTTAAACCCCAGAAGGTTGTGTAGTATATAAGTTGTTGCACACATCCTTATCTTGACAATCTTATGTGTTGTTTGGCCCAAAGCCTGGCTTGTATCAGTTGACCAATTTAGGATATGACCTATATAAATAAGAAAATGCAATTTGCATCTTGTAACATGACACTTGCAACTTTGACCTTTTCACATTTGTATAACAAGTTAATGATTGGCCCGAAGGGTAACTGCATCATTGGTGCTTGACTAAATGTTTACACTTGCCCTGTTGTTACTGCCATGTCCCAGGCACAGTGGAGGCAGTTGTCATTGAGGAAGGTTTTAACCTTCATTAGCTGCTCCAGGATGGAGGCGGTGGTAGGCTGGAGGGTAGCCTTTTCTTTTCTGTGTGTGTGTATGTGTGTGTGTGAAAATATAATATCATTTTAGACTTCTGCTCCATAATGACAAGTTCTGTTCTACAGTCGCATTATTAACTTAGCAGAAACAGACGGAATAGATCGGCAGTGACCTTCACCGCGAACTAGACTACAGAAAAACTACAACACAGAATGTACCTGATTAATTTTGTGAGTCACTTACTTGGAGAATGGATCAACACCCCTCCGTCAGAAGAAACAGAAGCACCCTGCCATCATCAGGATGTTCTGTGGAGTAGCAAGAATTGTGAGTGAGTCCTTCACCTCCTGCATCACCAGTGGATCCCAGGATGACTAGTTTAAACAAGGATCTTACATTGAGTCTTTCTCCGAAATCTTTATTGCTTCGCTCTCAGTTTGAAGATGTTTTTGAAGATGGACTTATACACTCTTGAAAACAGAAGTTTTGTTGAGGGAGCTGAATCCTGTGAACTTCAGCTCTATATTGAGCGTCACACAAAAGCACATCCTTTTTAAGGGTGGGGGCAACACAGAAGCTGTTGCTCCACGGAAAGAAGGCTGAATATTAGGTTTGTGGTTTCTGCTGTTTCTGTGAGGAGTTTGCATCAGCGTTTAATCTGTACTTCAGTAAATGCTGATCATTAAGTGTAATTAATTGTTGGGCAACTCACCATTTATTATTACAGGCAAAATAATGTGTCACAGTTACTTACTTACTACAAAAATATCACAGTATCACATATTATTATTATTATTATTGCCATTATTGTTATTAATGACAATGACCCTTAAAGTGAAAACAGAAATGTGCATGTATGTAGTGTGTGTGTGTGTGTGTGTGTGTGTGTGTGTGTGTGTGTGGATGCGTATTCCTGTTGTTGTGGTGAAAAAAGTCTGTTTCCACATTCACATTGTGAGGACCTGCTGTACTAGTGAAAAACTGCAAGCCCTCACAAAGTAAATCATTAAATATTAGGGTGAATCTTGCTTTAAGGTTAGATTGAGATTAGATTTAGGTTAAGGTGAGGATTAGGAATAGGCTAGTAATGTTTATTGTTTTCGTTAGGTGGTGGTTAAGCCTCTAGAAAATGAATGTCCCCAAAAGTGATGGAAAAAAGACTGTGTGTGTGTGTGTGTGTGTCTGAAGGGTCTCTTGGTATCAGAAAGGAAGGGGTAACATGCAGGTGTGAACCTCTCATTACGTAGTAGCATGTGTTCTGTCATTCATTGTTACTGGCCACGTTCACATCTCAGCTCTTTCACATTACTCATCCTCTGTTTGCCCCAGCTGACCTCTCTCTCTCTCTGACACACACACACACACACACACTCACACAAACACACAAACCAGCATACAGTCATACAGAACACTGAGAATTCAAGCAGACAAAGCCTGTGCATACTGCAATATTTATACATCTCAGTTGTTCTCGTGTGCTCAACTTAGAATAGGAGAAACTGTTTTACAAAATACTGCTTATACATTATTTACCCTTCTTTCCCTTTGTTTGTTTTTCTCACCATTACTTTGCAGTGCCACTTTTTGGACATGAGTATGAAGAGATCCTTTTACAGGTTTTGTCTTGGAATATTACTAATAGTATTAATCACTCACTGTAAGCCATTGCATCAGATAGACACTTTATTTCTATAAATGGATTAAAAAGGTTTCTAGGTACAAAGGTCACAACATACTCTTGAGATGTAGATGTCCATGTCTTCTTGCCAAGCCATCTAAACTGAGTCAATAAAGCTGTGAATCACCTTTAGCTCTGACCATACACTGAAGTTTAGCTAGGTAAGCACAAGACAGAACTTCCATTAAGTGTTTATGACTGTGTGTATGTCCATTTCCAGATAGGTGAGGTATATACTGTATGTACTGTTTGTGTGTTATGGGATGTATGGAGGGGTGGGGAATAGTCTTCTGTGTATGCTGGAGCTGTGGATTTAGGGGAAAGGGAAGGGAGGGTGGGGGAGAAGGTGTGAGGGTAGTTTCGGTGCTGTACGCATCATTTCATGGGTGACAGAAAATGGAGAGCCCCCAGTGGGTGCCTCCTTCTGCTCAGAGAAGCCAAGGGAGAGAGACTTTAGGGACTGGGAGATTAAAAGAGAGAGAGAGTTAAAGAGTCAGAGTGAGAGAGGGGGGTCCTGCCATCACATGGGACGGATCAAACCACAGCTGGCTGATTTCATTCGTCCCTTGCCTCCCACTCTTCCTATTCACCCCTCTTTCCCCAACCTCCTCCCTCCATTTCTCTGTCCTCTCTCAGACAGGAACAGAAGAGATCACAGCGTTTTCAGTTTTCAGCCTGTTGATCATTTACTGTTTGTCCAGTGAAAACACTGAATGAATTTAACACTTGTTTCTGCTCAAATTTCATCCATTTATGTTGATGCATACCTTCTTGGTATGAAATAGAATGAAGACTCGCCCTGGCTGTGAGCTGAAAACACAATGACTGAAGCGTGTAGTATGTCTGGTACTCTCTTAGTCTCTTTTACACTATTTAATCTCCGGTGAATGAAAAATCAGTGAGTCATCAAAGTGACTAGAATTCATCTTGAGTTTGACATGAAAAGTCAATACAATTTGTCAGAACATTTCACTCAAAGTCCCAGATATGGAGATATTACACCAGATAAGTTAAAAGCTTGACCTACTGTTGGTGATAGATGAAAAATCTGAGGATTCATCTACTAGGGATCCCGGCTGTCAGAGCAAAATTAAACAGAAATCTATTCAAATGTTGAGATCTTTCAGTCTGGACTTAAGTGGTGGCCCAATAGACCATTTCCATCCCTGGAACCCTGCCACTAGTGTAGATAAAATATGATTTTTGGTTTTGGTTCATCATGGTTTAATTGATTTAATGACACATGCTTGTACTCAGAGCTCTATCTCTGAAAGAACATTTAACTGAAACTCCAGTCAGCTGCCACAAAGTGGTGTAACATAAGACAAAAATCTGCTACAGGCTACAAGGTGAAAGAAAACTGACATGCATAGTGGTATTTAAATATGAGGTGCTTTATTCTTCCTTTCCACCAATGAAAGTTCTGCCATTTTTTAGACTTTAAGAAACTCAAAGGCAAGTATGACATTTGTCTGACATCAGCTGCCTTCCTCCAAACCATAAGTAGAGATTACCAAAGGGCTAAAAGCAATGGAGGCACAAAGTCCACATGACCACCAGCCCATGACTATATTTCAGTCACCACTGTTACTCCCACCTCCTACGCTTCCTGCTCCATGCTCTCCTTTTTTTTCCATGCAGAGGAGGCGGAGGAAGGAGAGGGATCAGACCACACATACAGATCCAGGCCTCCACCCTCCACCCCCAGCCTCTAGTTCCCCTGCCATCTGTGCACGTCCCTCCGTCTGCAACTCCACAACAACAAGGCCCTGAACCTCCGCTGAGGAGTCAATCCATCACTGGAGAAAGAGAGAAAGAGATCGAGACAGGAAGAAAAGGGAGGGAGAGAAGGAGGATGAGGGGTACTGGGGTGAGGGGTGGTGGGTTGGTGGGGTGCATGAAGAAGGAGAGGTGAGGAAAAGCGAAAGTGAGACGCCATGAAACTTAATCACAGAAAGGGTCGTGTTGGGCAGAGGAGGGGAACAGATTAAATTAGCATAGCATTAGATATGGAAAATGATCTCTGTCAAAATCATCCACAGCACAATTATAATATGTTAATTACTTATTTCATTAAGGAAGTTTATTATGGCCTCGCAGATGAAATCATGCAGGCCAAAGACACCTGGAGGAAAAGCATTGATGCCTGAATATCTCTCTCTCTCTCCCTCCCTACCATCACTCCTCGGTCTCATCTGCCTCTCTCGTCCCCCCTCCCATCCTCATTCCGTCACTCTCCTCCCTTTGTTCATCTGTACATCACTCACAGTGACACACTTTAAAACACAATGTTTAATAAAGTCTACGAATGCTGTAGGAGTGTTATATTGACGACCACCAGAGAAGAGGTTTGATGTTTACCCCTCTGTATCCAGTCTCATGTGGTCCATCAGTAAAAGTGTGCATATAAATAGTTTGGATGTGGAAATATAGCAACACACGCACACACAGAGATACTGTACAAACATCTGCACATGCAGGTTTACGTGAAGTCTGTGCAATGTAGACACGAGCTGGGTTTTCATTCATGTGTTATTTATTTATTATAATTCTGAAAAGCTGAAGGGTCTTAGTATTTTCAGTGCATTTTTAAAAATAGGCTTTTAAGTTAAAAATGTATTAAAGTGTAAAGAAAGGGTTAATTTGCAATATAAAATACTTTTTTTAAATGATGTATAGATGATTGTATAGATCTCATTGATCAATCAGAAAGTGGCTTTAAATGATATGAAATGTTGGTTTAAACATTTCTGTTCATCACGACCTTCATGTAGGTCAAAATGCTCATATCAGCAACCACAATTTTGTTGTCTTCAGATGAAAACATTAACGGTGACAAACACTATCGGTCCCTATAGAGCAATAGCAACTTACTCAATATGCATTAATTATTGAAAGGCCAGTGGTTGTGTTTTTATTCATTCATGAAGCCAATTTATTCACTCCCAACCCAAATGATGAAAACACACCTAATTCACATTCTGTGTTTTGGTGACATTTCAAAAGTTTGCATAAAATTTGCTTGACAGTTGGATGCAAACAGGGGGAAGGGGCAGTTTGCATTTGTTTCCACGGCCCTGCTGTCTGGCTAGCTGGCTCGCTGCCTTTCTGGCTTGTCAGCGCCGGTCGGACAGACAGACGATGATGATGACAGTCATCAGGGATGTAGCAGCCTTCCTCCCGTCCATCCGACAGTAGGAGTGAGAGGAGCAGGTGCAGAAAATGGCAAACAAAGACAAAGGAGTGAGTAAGAGAGAAGGAGGCAGAGGGAGGTTAGTTGAGGACAACAAACAATCCTTCTTTATACCTGTTATCAAGGTGTTCGAGGTGATGTTGGATTAAAATTGGGGTCAGGGTGACAGTAGGGAGTAAAGGAGAGTAATGCTTTACTTTAACCCCTTCACCATTCAACAATTAATAGCACACCTCACATTTACCAAATGGTGTGACATAACTAAGAGTCCACAGCCATGCCAGCAGCTCAATTACAAGGCTAAAATCCCATTTTAGCGTGTTAACATATCAACATTTGCTACTTAGCAAAAAACATAAAACTACAGCTAAGGCTAGTGAGATTGTCATTAGTTGAGTATTTGGTCATAAACCAAAGTACAAAGCAAATTAGAATTTTCACCTCTCATGGTGCTATGGTTAAGATTAATATGAATATTGTGCCAAATCTCATGGCAATCCTTCCCATAGAGACAAAACCAAATGTCAAACTCATGGTGGTGTGGAGGAAAGCTCAGTGGAACACCAACAACATTAAAACTCTGAATCTTTGTACAAATTGTCATGGCCTTCCATCCAGTACTTGCTGAGATCTGTCAATCTGGAACACTGATAGACCAACTAACTGATCAAAAGAGATCAGTTAGTCTTCCATGGGCCGCGCTATGTTCTAGCTATGATAGCAAGGCTTAAACATACACAGCAGATGTCCATGTACATATAATTAAGACTAGATACAGTGCCGCCAGCAGATTAAATATTACATATTTTGTCATAAGAACTTGAAAACATGGGATGTAAATTGATTTACTCATATTCTTCTTTGTGCAACAGAGTTTTCTTCTGAACTGTAGAACTGTCAACACCACACAGTGAGTGTGATGACAGTGAAATCTTTGTTATGTATAATTTAGAACTGGGCACCTCAGAGTGAATGTAACACCTTACCGATTACCACTGCTCAGATGCTTGTCTCCAAAGCATGTTCACATGTATACATAGATATAACACATTTTATCGCACTGATGTAATCTAAATACGTGGACAGGTCTATAAGACAAAATTAGCAGCTGGGCATTGCTTGCCATATGATGATTTTGATTTCTGAATACCTCATTAGTGCCACAAGAGGGAAATTCACATTTCTAGGACTGAATATCAGGGATACACAAAGGGATATGGAGGAACTAAACATGCCACACCTAAAAGCCTTGATTGCCTCAGAATGAAACCAAAGACCATAAAGATGGGAACTTCATACAACTGAACCGGTGGTGCCACTATTTAGCACCATTGCTCATGAACTGACTTTTCTTTTCAAGATTTGTCACTCCAGGAATCATGGAAAACCTCATATACAGCAGGAAGATCTGTTGTTTTCAAAAGGAGCAAACTGATTTTCAAAGTAGATTTATGAATATATAAATATGCATATCACATGTTCATTTTGTGAGTATAAATACTACATCTCTGATTTAGTGATTTGCTAATAGATTCAAATGCAAGAATCAGAAATATTATATAAAAAGCTACAGAAAGATCAAAGATAGCTGATAAAAGCTATAACGTCTGATGCACGTACAGTATGCAACTGGGAACTGGGAAAAACAAATTCAGACGTTTAACATCTCTCAGATGATCCCAAATTTTCAAAACATCTTTGCTGTTTAACATGTTTAGCATCCCAACTTCAAAAATCCCGTAGCTCCTCTCATATTGGCCGCGAGGCTTCAAGCGGAAACCGTATTGATCGTAAAGTGAGAGGACTTGCAGAAGATAAATAAAAGGGAAAAAGAAAGGAGATGAGAGGGGAGAATCGGGAGATATGTATGGCAAGAGAAAGAGAGAAAAAGAGAGACAGAGACAGGCCAAATAAACCAGGGGCAATATCTTCAGTATCTGAGGCTCTGTTCTGCAAGGAACACAAGGAGGAGGGAGGGAAGAGGGAAAAAAAGAGTAGAAAAGAGGAGGAGAGCGAGAACATCTTAGAGAGTGTGTACAAAGAGAAAGAAAACACACACACACACACACACAAACCCGAAGGCTGGGGTCACAGTCAGAATTCTAGAGAGGTGCAGCAGAGCCGGCAGCTACGCAAGAACACCTCGCTCTGCCTTTAATATACCCTGCCCACCACACAGATTCCAAAACAGATAGTCCAAAACAAAAATCAACGCCCCCAAACACACATACACACAAGCTTCGCATAAACACACACCCTCTACCATGTACATAAACTCTGCAGCCCCCATGCAGAAGCTGTGTAGTCTTGTTAGGTCGAGCTTAGAGGGTGGGAATGGGTAAATTCAACAGTGGCAGCCTCTGGGGAATCGCGACCAATCTCTCTCTTTCTCCACATCGCACTCTCCCTATCTTGATCTCTCATACACACACACACAGAAGTGAAAGGTAAGCTTTTTTTATGGTTTCATGCATAATTCTGCCTCACAGCATCAAACATTGTGCTGAATTTTCACAGGGATTTTTTTTTAATTCTTTTTGTTTTTCAGTGTGTATTTTGAGGCTACGAGGTGCCATAATGACAAGATAGTTAAGTTGGGTCGGGCAACAGTGTGTTTTCAATCAGGACATTTATGAGGGCTTGAATCATTTATGCGCCTGGCGTCCTCGGCGTATGACAGATCCCTTGGAAACACAAATTATCATGTTGACTTGCAACAAACGCTGTGTAATTACATCATGGCCTGTCGAGAGGCATTAAGGAATCTTCTCCTTATATCGCCAAAGTAATGAGACGCTAATACAGCTACATATGACACAGTCATTGGCAGTTAAAAGATGCGCCAAAATACTCTGCCACTGGACAATTATAAAATATCAGAGTTTTATAGGTTATGATATTAGAGAGTCTCTAGCATGTCAGCTCAATTTCAATAAGGGGTTCAGTAATAGACTCACTATCAGGGACAAATGTCTCTGTGGCCTGCTGTTACATCTGCTGTATCTCCTGTGTATCAAACTGATTTCATTTATACATTTCTATTCTTAGGTTAGGAATAAAATGGCCCAGACTTTAAGTTCCATTTGAAATCCAGCAACTCCTGCCATGTAAAAGAGCCAGAAATGGGACAGTACTCCTGCATGTGTTAGCTCTCCACTTGATCCAGCAGGCATCTATCTATTCACAGAGGTCTCTTTAGGAGCAGACTGCTCAGGGCTGTTTTCCTTCCCAATGTAAGTGTGAGTGAAATTGGGAGGACCATAGCCCTTAATGGTGTTGGCCCCCTCTCCACCCACCCACTCCAGCCTCCTATCCTTAAATCTGCAGGGAATAAAGAGCGCTGTTAAACCAAACTGGAAGAGAAATGGTTTTGTTCAATGGGAAGCTGCCTCCATAAATCCCCACTTAATGCGGCGGAGGAAGGCTGAAGCAGAAACAGGTGAATTCACCGTAGTGAGAGAACCCATTCATTACTTCTCTGGAGAGTGGAAGAACAGGAGAAGTAAAGGCCACGATGGACAAATGGATGGCCCAGTGAACAGATCAGAATGACATCCACATTAAAAAACTTGCTTCAAATTTGCTTAACACAGCTATTGTCAGAACATCTATTTTAAAGTGTTAGGTTTATTGAATATATTGTTTTCTTGACATTGCCCTTTTATCAAAAATCAGAAATGACCAGTCAGTGTCCTGCATCTCTGAATTGATAATACTGTTTGATTGATTGTGATTGACTGGTTTACTGTATAGTGAATGATTAGTACATATTTGGTTGTCTGTGAAAAGCTTGTTGAAACATTTCATCATGTTTATCATGTGATGATGTAATCATATTTAGCAGTCATTGTGCACCTTGACAACAATACATTTCTGCAGGAAACACAGAAGTTCACACTAAAAAATGGTCTGATTTAGTAAAACTATGTCATCTGTCTGACAACATCTTACTGGTGTCATTCACAAATATAAATAATGAGCCTTGAAAAGGTGTGAAACACCTTGAATTTAGAATAGCACTGCAACTGTAGTACCCTTTTGGAATCCCTTTTTGGAGACAGTTAAGAGCTAAAAGTGATTTTTGTTCAACAATGTAATATCTGGGCACATGGCCATGGAAAGGAGTTATTCACCAAAGAGATGAGGCGAGGATAAGACAGGACAAGAGGCTCTGAAGGGTGAGACAAGTGAAGGAGGGAGAAACGGTAGGATGGTGGGTGGGGGTGTTGGAGAACCAATGGTACAGGGAAGAGAACTGGAGTTTGGAGTGAGCAGTAAGTGAGTTATATTTAAACCATTAGGCAGCTTATTCGCTCAGTACAAATGCAAATGAGCAGGCATTATCATCACGGCCTCTTCCCTGGAAATCGACTCCCTCTGTAATACCTCGGCAGAAGTGGACCGGTCGTGAACCCTCCTCCTCTGCAGTGCCAGCTAGCCCTCAAATGGCCTACATAGACTGCTAGACACACACACACATATGCATGCACACAGACACACACACTCATGCAGCCAGTACCCCTCCTCTCCTAGGCACCCGCCCAAATCAGAGATCAAAGGCTGGATTTGTAAAGCTAATGGCTGCTGCGCTGCAGCCAGGGACAGGGAATGAGGGAAGAGAGAAATAGAGGAAAAGAGGGCAAAACAGGCAGCAACAGTGGAGGCAGAGTGACACAGACACACGGAGGAAGAAAATGTCTTGTATTTTTAACATGCAAAATGACAAAACACAATGTAGCATGTGGATGGTTACTGCAAATGCCACGCTATTTAAAAATAAGGCGACATACAATATAGTGGGAGGTATCACCAAAACACCTAGACAAACGCCACACTTAGACGTTCACACTTTTAACTTTTACTGGGTACAGTTTTACTTTTGGGCAAAGTGATGAGAAACACATCCACAGATGGTGACTATCTCTCGCTCATCACTGTGTGGGATTGTGGGATTGATGGTGTTGAAACAGACCTTTCTCTTTGTCTCACACATGGCGCAAGTGCTGCTGCTATTCCCACAGTGCAGTGAGAGGCCATTGAGATAAATGGCATGAGTACAAGAAAAGGAGCAAAAAAAGAAGAAAGAAAAAGAGGAAAAAAATGTGTCTTTGCCTTAAAAAACAGAAATCTCAAGCATTCAGTCTGCCAGATTGTATTGTCCCAACATTTATAATGCTTTAAGCTTGTCAGTAGTGCTCAGTCGCTCCCACTCATTACATTGAAATCCTCACTGTAACAAAAAAACAAAAAAACATTTTATCATGTGCAATGATTTGGTGATCACAGAAACATACAGTGGAGCATATTTCCCAGCTAAATTTAAGCAGCATGTATACTGACTCTCATATATTAACAGCTCAGTTCTTGTCTTATTGTTTCCAGCTCGCTCAATTAGGAGCCATTTTGGTGGTGAGTGGCTTGCTGACAGTGATGAGAAAGGAAAAGTAGCTCTTGCATACATTAGCAGTGGAACCAGGCCAGAATGCTAGATTTCTCCTGATGACACCAACACTGTGACTTCATTATCATGACAATAAACAAGCGAAATTAGCAAAAATAAAAGTGTCAGAGCAGCAGAAACGTGCCTGTGGCTGGTTAGAGTCGCCTCTATGATGCTTATACCTTATTCAGTGTGTTAATCAAGACAGCTGGTAATTCTCAATGAGATTGTTTCTTGTTTTTTTTCACAGTGAACTTTATTTAAGCTAGCATTCTAATGCCATAAACAGCCTTGTATGTTTCCTTGTGATGAAGATAGCCTATGAGTATACCATCAGCCCCACCCTCATCCTCCTCACCTATCCCTGAGACTCCATCAGTCATTATGATGGGGCGCTGAGGCCCCTCCATATCCCCGTGAGAGAGAGGGGATGAGGAAGAGGATGATGCAGAGGGATGAGGGCCAAAGCTAGAGCTCTTTGTCAGGTGACAAAAGCTTTCCAACACAACAATAGCTATCAGTCACTCCCCGAGCCTGTCGGATTATACGGATCACTATACCGCAGCAGTGGTATGTGTAGGTGTCTGTTTATGTGGTGAGGGGGTTTTTGGAGGGGTGGTGGTGGAGGGAGGGACACCGTTATGGACCTCTCTGCTCCTATACACAGTCAACATTCACTCAAAGCGTCAGATCACTATCATTCTGCTTAAGCAGCAGGGAAAGCCAAGAGCTCAAGTCACAGGCCAGGGGTGGAAAGAGAATGAACTCATGTAGAAGTACTGCGTCTTTTAATCAAGATTTGTGTGTGTGTGTCATTTTAGACTTTTATTCCATAGCTGATCGATATGAGAGGCAAAAGCCCCAAAAGTCAAACTGGAAACTTGTAATGTTTTGCAGTAGTAAATGTATCAAAACCACACAGCAAAAATACTCCATTACAAGAAAAGGTTGATCATTTACAAAATTGTACTTAAATTAACATACATAAAATACAGTAACATACATAAAAGAATTATACAGAAAAATGGCACCAGTGAGTGTTGTATTACACATAGTATGGGAACATGACTGTTACATAAATGGAGTATTAATGTTGTAAATGTACCAAGGTTAGCTCATTTTAATTTCACGTACTGGTAATCTATAACTATACACCAAATTACATAGTTATATTAAATCTTATCCGTGAATCCGCAAAAGTAACTTGTAGCTAAAATTGTGAAATAATTCTAATAGAGTACAAAGTCCAGTATTTCCCTGTGAAAATATAACAGTAGATGAAGCTAATAAAGCAGTATCCAGTAATATTCAACCAAACCACACGAACCTAAAATTTAATACAGTAGTTAAGTAGGAGTACTTAAATTGGTGAACACAGAATATTTGCCTGAGTGGGTATGACTGTGAGGAAAATCCAAAATATGTTTGTAGTGATGGAGATTGGCGAAAGGGGCATTGACAGTGACCTCCAGCTCCACTCTCTCTCAGGTCAAAGTTCATGAGCACAATGCTAAAGGATCCGACCAGAGTGAGTCCGAGAGGGGGCTGGGCTCCCTGTAAAAAAAATCAATGTGTGGCCAGTGGTGGGTCTCCTTCTCAATCAGCCACCATGACAGCCGCTCCAGATGGCCACTGGGTAAGCTGACTGTCAGGCCATCAGTATCATCATTACCCATAAGTCCCGACACGGTCAAAAGGTCAAGGGGTGGCCTCTGTAGATTTGTCAACCTGAAACACCAGGAAAGCGCCAAATATTTGTATCACTGTCAGCATGTGTGACATTTATCTATTTTATGTAAATGGCATACCATAATACTCGCTGAATGCAAAGCAAAACACACCAACTCCAAAGCAGTGGTGCAGAAAGAGATAATTCATCACAAGAAGTCAACACTTCACATTTCATTTCTTTGTTGAACAGGATAAATGCTGGCATGGAGACAATTGCAGTGTTGTGTGTTTTCCTTGTTTTTATTCCATAGTTTAAAACATACTTAATTATGCTTAACTGCAGAGATTGGGCCAGGGTGCTCAGGTATAAGAACAGCCCTTCTAGGAATAATATCTGTCAAGGGTGTCTTTGAACAGTATATGACCCCTGTGAACTCAGAACTAACACTGCCCTGATGAATCTCAGGTCACAGGGTCATGGCAGGGTCATGGGTCACAGAAAGGGCTCCTGTCTGACCTTTAGCACTGTGCCTCACCGATAACCTTGCTGAGGAATGAGGAAATGGTGTTGAGAGAAAGTAAAAGGGAAACATTAGCCCCTTTGTTCTTAAGTCACAGGCGTAGCTGATATAGCACCTACCTCCCCTATCGTAATTCTTGCTCCTCATTCTTAGCAGTGTCTTAGTTCCTTTAGCCAGAGCTACAGTATTTGGGTTGAGGTTAGCCTTTACCATTGTAGTCTAGGCTCCTTACAGAGCTGTTATTTGGGAAATAGGCTGATTTATTCTCTTGCTAAGAGTTAGGCAAGACATTTTCTAGCTACTACTCTCATGCCTAATAGCTAGTTAATAGTTTGTGCTTGTAGATGGTCAGCTTAGATTAAAATATAGACTTGAAACAAGGCATAAAAATGTGCCTACCAGCACATCTAGAAATCTTTAGCAAACATAACCTGTAATGTTGCGCTTGACTGTTATGCATGACTTTGCGCTGATTTACCGTAGACATGAGTGTGGTATCGATCTTCTTATCCTCTTATCTCTTGGGAAATAGGATAATAAGCGTATTTTCCACAATGCTATAATGCTAAAATTCTATACTTGCTAGAAAAAGGCAGTTCTGTTAATCTCTACCTGCCTATATCAGTCACGATCCACTACCCTTGTAATTTCAGTTAATTTAGCTGTGTTACCAACAAGTCTGTGATAGTAAGCATAGTTCAAAGTCAGACATGTCTAGATAACCTCCAAGTTTAGAAATGTTGTTGTTTCTCAGCTCTTCAGCATGGCTGCTATGCCTTCTGAAAGCACTCAATATGCCCAAGAATAAAGTGTAATAAAGTGTATGTCTTCTGTAGGGACATAATTATGCTTTTGGTAATGCAAATGCAGTAGAATTACAAGTTGTAAAATTAAAAGGCAGTCTGAATGAAGGTAATGTAATGCCACCTTTGACAGACAGCTATAATGATATATGTTCAGTTTCCTTTGCTGGCTTCCACTGATTAAACACAAAAAGGGGATCAACAGCATGTTTTTATGATTACTGTCTGTTTACTGCCCTGCCTGGTCAAAGACTCACAGTGTGCTCATGTAAACATTATGTGTTGTCTTTCACACACAAGCCTGTATGGGAAAACAGCAGTCATGTAGGAGGGAATGCAGTTGCAGTATGTCTGGTGAAGCCACAGACTGACATGACCCTCTAAACAACAGATGTAGCCTCACACACTCTGGTAAAAACACACACACACACACACTGTGACTAGTAGAAGCTAAAACACTCATATGCATCCACACATGCACAAAATAAATGCTCTGTAAGTGACCTTGCCTTGACAATGGCACCCACCTACACTACAATCTGTCTAACAGTGAAAAGCAAAACAGATGAGATGCCCATTCTTCTTGATATTTCTTCTTGGATTTCTTCCTGGCACTGGTATTCTGATCTGTTGTTGGCGGCAGTAGAAACTGACAGAAATCAATTTCTTGTAAGCTCCTAATACAGAAGCTGAAAAGCTGATGTCTGCACTCAAAGATGGTTGTTAAAGTTCTTAATGGTTAAGACTCCAGGTGAAAATAGTACTGCACTTGAAAATATACTCTTTGTTGGAATTATACCATATTAGACATCTATTAGGAGTCATAATGCAATGTTTTGATACATAATCACAGAAAAATGAGTGCTTTATTATTTAATATTTTGAAGTTTACCTAAAAACAGGCTTTTGGAAATGTATTGTGAAGTTGAAGTTGTGAAGTAATTTAATCCACCTAAAATATCACTTTAAACACCCAGAAATTCCTGTATCTGTTTTCCAGAACCCATACAGTTCAAGTACTGATCTTCTGAAACATGTGAAAGAAGAAAACAACAAGAAAACCTAAAGGCTGTTGAACTACATTTGTCTCTCAGACAGCACCTACAGTCTGCTCTGCCAGCTAGGAAAACAAGGAAGGAGCAACCAGACGGAGGGGGGGCTGTTGTATTATGCTCCTCACAGGGAGGGTGGGAGGAGGTGGAGAGGGTTCTCTGCCATGTTATTGAAATCTCCAAGTCCTGAAGCACTCTGCTGTACTTCTCATTAACCGGCACAATGTTTGCCGGGGTGTCTCTTTCGTCTTTAATAATAAAACAACGCTCCCCTCTTTTCTGCCGACTTAAAGGATTTCCTAATTTAATCAACACGGGCAGGAACAATAACAACAAAAGCATCAACAATGGTAACATGGCCTCCAGTGTCTTGTCGTACTTTTGCAGAGCAGCAAACATGCCTGGATGTGGGAAAAGTCATGTGTGTGTGTGCTTGTGTTGTGGTTAACGTGTGGATAGAGCGAAGGAAAACTACAGAGGAGATGACATTTACTTTAATCTCTCTGTGCTAATAATGTGGCTGTCAATCTGTCCACTGCTAAGTGATAAACACAGGTGAAGGGGATACTGTGTGTTTTCTGTGTTAGTCTGGGCTCATGTTAACACTAAAGGAGGACACACAAACTGCCCAGCAAAAAGTCCCCAAGCAAGTGACCATTGCTTGACCCCGGATAGCACACCCTAACCTCAGTGTACACAGGCAAACTGACCTGGCTCTCACCCTGAATATCACTCCAACACCCCCACACTCCGACACAAGGGCACACGCACACACACACACACACACATACACACCACTGTTCATAGGGTCTGGTGACCCCATGATCACCCTCTCATAGTCCAGCTGGCCTCTCTTTCACCCTCTGCCCTCTGGATCACCCCAGACAGCACCCTGAGAAGCAGAAGGGATGAGGTTATAAGTGGAGGGCTAGAGTCAGTCATCTTCCTTTCAGTGAGTATCAAATCCATTTGAAATAAATATGTATATGTATTCAAGTATTCAAATATGGGTTTGTGTTAAGAATTTAAATCTAAGGTGTAACCAATAAATGTCTACATTGTGATGCATTACAAGCAAAATATGATGATATTTCAATAAATTTTAAAATTTCAAGTTTAGTTTAATACACAACATTGGTCACTTTTATCTTCAGAGTTGTCCTCTGAAATATTCAACTCATTCAACATTTAAACCACATTTTATTTACCATCATGTTATGTATTGCTAGTTTATAATGCCTTAAAACCTTTCAAGTCTTATAATATATCAGCTGTATTATCTCTGACTGCTCCACGTAACAGCCCCTTGTGAAATGAGCCTGAATTTTTTTCTTTTCTTTTATCTTTCCTTACATTGTACTTTTACAATGTAAGGAAAGATAAAAGAAAATTAAAAAATAATAATTATATTAATTTGCTTCAGGTTTTTTAGGCAAGCAGGAAAAGAATCCAACACTTTCGTCATCAGAATCTTTTAGAAATTATCATCTAAGTTTCATTTGTTCAAAAACAAAATTCTCTTTGTGTCTGTGGTAGCTGTCAGGTAACTACAACCACAACAGAAAAGACAATCCAATCAGTGACAGGTATTTAACAAGAAAATGCTCAAAGACATCACCCACACTAAAGAATCAAGTTCAATGAAGTGCAAATGACACACACCTCATGTCACAAGGATTTGTAGAACAGAGCTACGCTGGAGCATATAACTGGGCGTGGGAAGTGTGCGTGGTTGTATCCTGTACCTCCGTCCTGATGGTAACAGCACCTCATATTCACCATTGACAGGGTGCGACAAATCACTAAGGTTTGTCAGTCCTTTTGCTGCCACTTGGGACTCACTAAGCATACTGTGTTGTTGCTGACCTGCAATCCTGCTAGACATATTTACAATCTTACCAAACTTAAAACAAAAATGTTAAGCAGACAACAATTGAAACAATATATTCATCATCTCCTGTTGGACTTCACAGTCTCCTCCCCTTGAATTATTTAACCTTTACATTTTCTCACATTGTGCTTATAATCCACCTTCAAAGTCTTACAGTGCCTTATTAGCCCCTAGACGTGTTGTTTCTTGAAAATGAACTTTTCCTGACATGTTGCGTTATTCCACTGCCCAACCACTTTACTGGCTCAGATGATGTTCCCATGGGATTTGATTAGCAGTCTTGTACTATACATAACACCAACAAAGGGCGAGTCATTATGTTAAGAAAGAAAGTACAAAACATTTATTAGAAAAAAAAAATCTAATTTTGTCTACCAGTCAAGTATAACATGTTACATACAAAAAACCAGGGACACACTGGGGGGAAAGGTAGAATTTTGTGCACAATATGCAATAGCTCCATCATATTTGAAATGCAAACTGGCTCCTTTGGTGAGAGACTAGTGGGAGTTGGAGGTGCACTGCAATGGCTTCTGGGAGTAGAAAACAAACAGCGCTGTCAAAACAAATGCTTTAATGCCTGCGGAGGCTGTCCTGCACTCTGCAGTTAGCAAGACTGGTCCATACAAGCTGGCTTAATGGGCTAATATGGATGGGAGATTTTTTTCCTGGTGCTTTTGTAAGCTGAACTTTACATCAAAGACCCGTGATTAATTACTGATAAGGGGTTAATAAAACATTAATGCTTTTTGTAATTAACTACGACTCTGAAATACAGTACACCCCCCATCCCCGCTGCCACCACCACTTCTCTCCTCACTCACCCCCAGCTATGTCTTGTCTTCATCTTTTTATGTCACATTCTGCTGCTGCATCGTGCCATCTTGCGTTTTTTTTCTTCTGAGGTTGAAGTGAAATCATTAAAATAGAGTAT